>NC_142202.1:9226944-9383055 GCF_049639895.1 Pseudopodoces humilis
CCCCTCTCCTTGCCAGGAACCTCTCATGGTGGCAGGAGCCATCCTCTGCACCAGGACAAGTTGTGTCTGTGTCCCTTGTCCGCACGGTCAAAGCCATTCAGCAGGTCCGTGGGTTCATCAGGGGCAGGGTGACGTGGACACAGGGACTCTGAGCACCCTTCCTTGAGGAAACCCATGTCTGACCACACAAGCTGGTTTTCTGCAGAACAGATGATGTCTGTGACAATACATGGGGCTGATAAAGGGCACTTGGGGCTTTCAAACCCACAAGAGCTCCGTGGGTGCGCTACTGTCATGTTTGCTCACAAGGGCACTTCCAGGAGCTCCAGCTGGTGTTTGGACTCGGTCAGGGGCTCCGTTTCAGTTCATTCCCTTGACATCAGCAAAGCACAGCCTAGCAGAAAACACGCTGTGAAAACAACCAACCATACATCTGCTTTTGGAGTAGACTGTGCTAATTAAAGAGACTGACAGGGTGCAATGGGACAATAATCCTGATTTAATAAGACTTTTCTGTTTTCTAATCTCGTGGATAGACCTGAAGATCGTTATACTACAGCTGGAGCTCCTGGGAATTGTCTGTGTGTAAATAGGTAACAACACCACTAACAAGCAGTTGTGTCCACCACCATCCACTTTAGAGATTGATGAAAATTCATGATTCACTCTCACACTGAAATTAGACTCATGATACCAGCACGTTCTTATTGATTTTGTATTTTTTTCCTGATAACTTTCCTTTTGAGTAACACTTGGTTTGTGGAAGTTTGTGAATCAATGTCCCATCAAATCAGCAGAGATAGGAAACAAAGACTAAACAGGAAAACAAGTCTGCAAACACTTTTAAAGACATATAATTCCACAAACCTCAAAAGGAATAAAGAATTATGTTGATCTTTTAAAATAGGGTTTGAGTATTTTTCTGCAGATGTGTATAATAAACAAGTTATTGTCCAATGTAATTGTTTTTTTCTCCATCAGAAGCATTTCTAAAATAGTTTTTTATTAATATTTTCAGAGCATTCCTTGTAAAAATGTGAACTTGTGTCATGCTCCATTTTTTCTCTGCATTTTTCCTTGCAATTCTCTCCTGATCTAATCCCTTTTTCTTTCCATTTACCCATGAAAAGGGGAAGACAAAAGCAGAAATTACAACAGAAAATTATAAGATAAATATAAAAATACAGAAATCTATTCCTTGTTTCAGTTGAGAAACAATTCTAAAACTTAGCAACAAACATAAATACTGTTCCCTTGTGCAAACTGAAAGCAAGGGGAGAAATTCAGGAAAGTGTCAAAAACAAGAATGCATTAAATTAGAAAAGTCATTGACAGCAGCACATGTATGAAACCAGAGCAAGAACTAACACAGAACCTTTTCCACCATATGACAGTAGACTCCTTTTCTTTTGGAGTATCCCCCCCATGTCCTTGTGGGACTGACCTTGCTCAGAAGCAGTGCCATGAGAACAGCCGGGTCACCTGCGGGAACACACACCTCCAGAAATTTAGATCCCAGTCAAAGTTCTTTAACCCATGCTGAGGCTGTTTGGTGACAGCCAACCCTTCAAAAAGAACACTTTGACATAGGGATGTGTCACCCTGTAAATCAAGCTTTCTGACATTGTTTTCATAGTTTCTAAACACTTTCCCAGGAAAGTAACTATAAACATAGATGTTTATACATTCCATTAAAGATATGTCTTTTGATGGACGTTTCTTACAACCAGTGTGGTTGGGGAGGTGGTAACCTGACTATCCAATCCCTGGTCATTGTCAAGAATCTATAAATACTGAAATGACAGAATAAAGCTGCTTCTTCTTCCTTTACCACACATCGAGCGGTGTCTATGTAAATCATTTTGTGTCCAACAATGACAGGGATGCTGGTGTTAAACTTCCTGGTCAATGACACCCTGAGAATCCCTTCCAGTTCCCCCTTCCTTTTTTCCCCCCCTCTTGATTTTTTTGATTCAAATACTGATCCAAACAGTTATCTTTCCTCTCTTGACATATCTCCAGATGACAAAAGATGATCTCTTTTGCCATCAAGAAGACAACAGAGCACATGAACCTCCCACCATACAAATGGGCATCATCCCAAAGACGTTCTAGGCAAAGCTAACTGGTTTTCTACCCTGTGAGAGTTCATGGATGGCTGCAGTGATTAACCTTGAAGCCCGCTGGCTTATTCAGTAGTAATCATTGACTGATCCATTGTGTCATGTTTTCATTTCAGTGCTTGTAGATCTTAGGAGCTTTCCAGTGAGTGAGTCTGCATGTTTCCAATGTCCACCCCGCTGATGCTTCTAAATTAGGGATTTTGACTTGCCCTATTGGAATTTGAAGATGCTTTTTTTGGCTTAAGTGGCTTTCACTTGCTTAGGGCTAGGGTGCTTCCTCCAGAAATCAGCAGAGGGATCACGAACAGACAACAACAAAACAACAAGAAAAAAAATCCACTTTTGTATAAATTTTTCAAAAATCCTTTTGCTTTCAGTGAAAAAACAGCCAATATAGTTTTTACCACTGGCCCAGGAAGGAAGATGTCATGCTGTTTTCCAGTCAAATTCAACTTGAAAACAGTATTTGATGGTAGGTATTTGAAATTCCAGCCTCAATGGAAGGAGTGAAAAAATCTTAATGGCTGTAAGGGAGCCAAGTCCTTCCCTTCTATGCTTCACCTTCACCTGTTCATCTGCATCAGTGCAGATGGACACTTATAGTAGGATCTATGTAACCTAGCTGTTGCCTCCTGGAAATGAAGGATTTCAATGCCCCTAGGAAAGAGAGGCGATTGTTTTCCACACCTGCGGAAGGTCAAAGCAAAGACTGGAAGAAATCAGATTTGAATTTCTTTGCTAGGGGAGGAGAGGAAGGCCTTCAAAGAACTGTTTGCAGCTCCCTGAGTCTCATGCCTGATACATACAAGTCTCAGCACTTGGCACAGGTTAGAGTTGCCCTGAGGCCACATTTCCTACAAACCTGCATAGCAGCAGGAGTGCAGAGAGCACTCATTGTGCCACCTCTGCTTTCCCCTCTTCCTCCTGCTGTTTCCCTCTTCCTAAGCCTGGCAAGGTCATCTGCTGCTTTTTTCTTTGGGTCTGGCTGCTGTTTGCTCTCTGTTCTTGGGAGACCCAATAGAAACATCAGCAGGCTTGGCTTTGAGATGTCATCCATGAGTCATCTGCTGCAACTGCTTTGATTTGAAGTAGTTTGAAGACTGATGCCTCAAAGGCATGGTGGGGAGGATGGAACAAGATGAAAGGGAAGAGGGCAGGAAGGGGTTGCATTTTATAGTCATGTTTTTCAAGAGAATAAAGGTGCTCCCAAACGTCCCAATGGAGATGTGCTAGGCATCCTGCAGTGCCCTAAGGGGCTTTATTACAGTGTGGCCTTTTTATGAGGAGGGTTCATGAAGAGCACATGGGAGAGATCCTGTTTTCTAGTGAGCAAAATGAAGTCCTCAGAAGAGCCACAGCATGTAAACTGAGGCAGGAAGGCCTAGAGCATTTTCTTGGTATGCAGACTTTAGTTTGGCAAGAAGACTTTGTTGGGCCTGGGATGCCAAGCACTTTGGACAGACTCCAGGCCCATTGCAGAAATCCCCTCTCCCTGCATCTGGGAGGAACATGAGATGTGTTCCTTGGCTCTTCCCAGTGCCCCTGGCCTGCTCACCTCATTGCAAGCTGGATGCAGGATGAGCCACCCATGCATAATTACCTGGATTTACCAGAATGAGCCAGATTTCAAGACATCTGTAAACACAAAAAGAAAACCAACTGGCCTCCTGTGATGACAGAGCCAAAGAATATCGCTCTGGTCTGACTTCATTTAGGTTCATGGCCAGCAACTGAAATAACACAGTCCCAAACACAATCCTACCACAGTGTCACATGTTGATTCAGTGTTCCTCCAGGCTAGGTAAGTGCTCACACCTGATCAAAACTATTCTGAGTAGGAAAAAAAAATAGTCATCTGTAAATGCGTTTTCTAATAGCAGTGGCAGGCAAGGAATTTTGCAAATACCAATTGCTTGCCCAAACTCCAACAAAATATAAACTCTGCAGACAGGGATGGTTGACCTAGGGTAAATATTTAACTTTATCCTTCAAACGCACATGCAGATTTACCAGAAAGAAAATGAAAAATACAGAATAATACTCACACACACATACCTTGTTTACTCTAAGGATCCTTTGATGGCTCTGGAAACAAAGTTATACTGAGGCAGGAGTAATTTTAAAGCTGTGTGTGTTCTCTTTTTCAAAACTAACATAATATAGAAACATGAAGAAAAACCAATCACACACACCCCCCCCAAGAATAGTAGAATCTTCTCTGTCATAAGTTCTCCCTGAGATTTTTCTTTGAGTTTAAAGAAGGAAAAGCAGGGGAAAGTAGGGAAAAAGGGCAAGAACAAACACAGACATTCAAGATCTTGGATATGTGACAACCTGTCCTAGCAGGGGACATTGTCTCTAGCTGGTGGGTGAAATTCAGGGTCAGGCTTTTCAAAACAAGCTGGGCTGATCTGAAAACAAGCTGTGTGATCTCCCCTCGCAGTGGAGCTTTGCTACTGAAGAAGCGAGGGAAGCGACCGGAGTGTCTCAGCCATGGGAAGCATGCTTGAATGAAGAGCTTGAGAATGCTCCAAGTGCCTGCTGATTTCTCCCATGGTAGTGGGTTTATAAAGTGCCTTGTCACTGGCAGGAGGTGGGTAAGTTGGACATCTGAGGGCTTGCCTGGTGTTCAAGGATCCATACACAAGCAAAGCGTGCATTGATTTACATCAGTTGTATGGAATAGGCTATAAAAAGCTACATTAGGGGGAAAAAAAATGCGTGAGCAATTTCTGAATGTTGATTGTGATTCAGTGGCTAGAAGCAACAAGGGGAATCTCTATCCTTACACATTTTATCCCTGATTACGGTATGACAATGAATACTGTATCCCTGATTATGGGTGACAGTAAACTGGGATGACAGTGAACAGGAATAACAAAGCTTCTGCCAAGGAACATAGGGGAACAGGCAGCTGCCATTTGCCCACTGTGAGACTGTCTTCCCATGCCCCCAGCTTGCTGCAGGATGTGACAGCAGCCACACCAAGGAGCTGTGGGAGCCAATGTGGGGACCAAACACATCTCTGAGAAGTAACTGGAAAAGAACATAAGGGTAAGCAAAGCAAGAATGTGATATTTTCAGAAAATGCTTTCCAAGTATCCAACAATCTGCAACTCAGATATTTCCAGGTGGTCCACTGATTTAAAAGCCTTCCATTAATTTTCCACCTGGAAATTTGTCTGGTGTGTTTTTTTAACCCCATCTCTTTCCCAGAGAAGTGGTTAGTCCTCTGCAGATCTCACTGCACGTTTCTGTCACCCTCTGCACCTCTCCTGGTGGAGACAGGTAGCTACCAGGACTGAATCCACTAAAAATCTCCATGTTTGCTACAGTCTCTGAGATACATATTTAAGAAAGTGTTACAGCCTTTTGCTTCTATTCTCCAAGGCTGCTATTCAGCCACCAAGGGCAATTCCCTCCTTCATGAAGAAGGGAATTTGGCATTCTCGCTCAGGAGATGTTATTAGGCTCACCAGTCTAATAAGGCTGTAGGTCTCCAAGGCTGTCAGTCCTTGAATTTCTGCTCAGAGGTAATCTCAAGCAGCTTCCCAGTGGAGTTTCTCTTCAGCCAATCTGCCTATTTTTGTGAAAATCATAGAAATACACTTCCTGTGATATTTCCACCCTTCAGCAAAGTGTTCAGTGGAATTGCATGTTGGAATCAAGTGCTGTTAATGAGGGATGGGTGGATGGAGTCAAGTAGAGACACATCTCCCAATGCATGTGCCAATGTACCCAGCTAAAATTTACCTTTATGTTTACTGTTCCATCTCTCTGTGCAATTCACAAAGTAGTTCTCCTGATATGGGAGAAAGGGCTGATGCAGGTTTGCTCTTTAATCCTGAAAAGAGTCATAAAAATATGTGTAAAATACAGGGCAGTCACATATATCTAAGGAAAATTGTAAATGCATACTCAAAGGAGAAACACAGAAATGTGTGTGATGAGTCTGCAGGTTAGTATGAAAATAACCTCAAAGTCTTCAAAGTCACAGCAGGGTGTTGCATTGCTACTCTTTCCCTTTCCTCCCAACACGTTTTTCATCATGAGGTTTTTGCTGCTGAAATCCACAGTTTCAGACACGTTTCTTAGCTGGACCTAGGGAAATACATAGGTACCTGATGTTTTTCTGGGGCTTGTAGCTCTCAGTGATCTCAAAGCCTTTGAGAATTTGAGCTTACTTTATCTATCTATTGTACAATTTTCAAAGCTGCCTAGGCTACTGTAGGTATGTGAGATACCTCCATGCTGGGAGCTCCAAAGGCCCTTTTACTCCCCTGAACTGAAGCAATTTTAGCTCCCTAATGAAGCAGCATCATTATTAAAACCAGGCGAAACAAAACAAACAAACAACATACTTGTGCAGAGTAGATTACACACCACTGTGGCTGTGTAACAGTCCTGTTACTGCAGGTTTTGGAGTAATAGCCCAGCTGGGAATTAAGATGAGAAAAACAAGGCAGGAGGAGTGTGAACTTTCCACCTGCCTGAGATCAGAGCCAAGACCTCCTGCATCAGGGAGTGCAATTCACCTCTGGCACAGTGCAGTCACAGGGCAGGGAGTCAGCCCCAGGGTGAAGCCCCTGATCCTGCACCAGGGCTGCTGATCTGTGGCACATGTGCTTCTTGGGGGTGGGCAAAGAGGTCCTAACAGCCTTGTCACCCCCAGCTTGCAAAGGAGCTTTGAGAAAAGTGAAGAGAGGCACCCTCTACCCCTTGTTCACATGCCAACTTTTTTCAGAGGTGACAGAGTGGTTCTATTGGCAGCAGAAGATATGCTGAGCAGAGCCACCACATCTTTCTGGTGGATAAGGAGAGGCAGCAGAGGCTGCTGCTGGAGCAGACTGATCGTTTTTTTGGAGTACCACAGGAAAAGAAACCATTATGAGAGTGCTAAAAGCCTATTCATTGCTAAGGAAAGGGCTGCTTAAGAATGTGGGATGCATGCCGAAAACTGCCAGCCAGAGCAACAGAGAGGTTATTAAAGCCCTTTGCACAGACCCCCATCTTCTTCCTCTGGCAGTAGCAATTCTGGACATGGAGTGGTTTTGGCCCTACCCATTGAAATCCTGTAAATAGCTGTCTGCATGGAGGCAGAAGCTGGGTTACAGCTGAGGGGGTTTTTCGTGTGGGAACTGTGGCTGTTCTCAGCTGTGCTCCTCAGCAGAGAGCAGTGCTGGCCCTCTCCAGGCTGGCTGCTTGTGCAGGGGCTGTGCGCATGGGAAGCTGGGCCTAGGAAGCCTTTTGGTCTTCCAGTAGGAATATCTTGCCCTGAATCAGCAGCTACCTGAGAGCTGTCTCCTGCTTTCTCTGTCCCATTTTCTGCCTTCCTTTCCTGCCTGCTCTTGCGTTTCTTTCTCTTACCCCGCCTTAGCTTTTTATCTCCTCGGTGTTGTTCGGGATGAGTGCCTATGAGACAAACCCTAGCCAAGGTGAACCCATCCAAGGAACAAAGCCCTGGAGCAATGACTCCTCTAAGACAGGCTGTCCCCTTTGCTCTCCAAGGTGATGCTGTGAGATTGCTGTGCCCATAACTATTTTGTTTTAGGGTCTGGTGCACTCCCTCCCTGCACGCTCAGCCTGGTGCCTGTAGTAGTAGGTGCTGTACAAACACATCAGGGAAACCCCCACCCCATCAAGGATTTCTGCAGAATGAGTAAAGAAGTGGAGACAGGTAGGTAAAGAGACATGCCCAGGATTACCTGGTTCACCCAGCTCTTTCATCTGCTTTGTTCCATGCTGTCCCCCCTGGCTCCTGTGTCACATATTTGGACACAATAGCACAGCTCCAGGCTGGGAGCATTTTCCTGTCTCTGGGAATGGCATGGCAGGGAACCAGCAGGAAGGAGGAGGCTCTACCCTCCGGGGGTTGAGATGGTCTATTAACTACTCCTGGCTGCAAGGAGACTCCAACATGACCACTTCCATACCCAAGGGTTTAAAAGTCAAGAGTCAGGTCCCTCCATGAGACTTTATAGTTTCTAAAGCATGAGGTTTGAAAGAAAAATAAACACATTCTCTTAATTTGCCTTTGGTACTGTAACCCTTAGATCATATTTTTGAGTTTTTAGCCCAACAATCAGTGTTTATTCTGCCTTTTGGTTAGGCAGACACCTTCCTTTTCAGAAACTGAAGTCTTTGAACCCTCTGACCCTCTGTCCACCTTCATTAAATTTGGTTGATGGGTTCAAGTTGTGAGGGAGCCAGCAACTATGTTCACACATAGTACCCTTAAGTAAACCTCGTGTCCTTAGAAAATGGGACAGAAATAGAGATGTCCAAGGTTACTGCTACATTTTTAAAGATACAACAAAATCTTCTTGGGGTGGAGGAAAGACATGGAAACACTTCATGTGTTGAAAAAGCAGCTCAGAAGCTGGACCAGGAGTCTTCCTGGAAAGAAGAAAGCACATTTAATAACCAAACTCAGCTGAAGCAACCATAGAAAACAACTGCCTGCACCGGGAATTTGGGGGAAGGGCCAGTGCTGGGAAAGGGGGAGAAAAGAGCACAGAGTATTATTTAGTTCAAGTAAAAACAGAGCAGTGCATCTGAAGAACATAACAGGGAGGTGCATGTTACAACTGGCCAGGATGAAAAGAATCAGAAAAGAAAGAAGGAGAGGCAAAGACAGCTTTAGGAGTAATGACAGGGAGATCAGATTTTCAGGCAGAGCTCAGACATGTCAGCTAAGTGGAGCATTGTGAGTGCTGCATGATGCTTAATCCAAAAGGCATCCCAAATTCCAGTAACAATATCCACTTCAAGCCAGCAGATGCACTTCTTCACCTATACCCTTGGGGCTCAGAAAAATTGTGGTGTTTGGAGGTTTGCCCTTTCTTCCCTGCATCCATCTTGAATCCTGACTTACCTTTGCAGGGGCCACAGCTCCTAACAAGGCAGAAATGGAGATGTTCAGCTGGGCTCAGCTAATGAAGGATCAGAGATCTGCCTGCAAAACCCTCATGGCATTTTCAGCCCAGTGCAACCTGGAGATGAATGGCTGAGATGGAAGTACAAGTCACTTTCATCTCTCTGGTTTACCTCCCCAGAACTGAATGATGGTGTTCTTATAATTTCTTCTCCAGGAGACTGTATGCACTGCCAGGAAAGGTTCAGATACCCCCCCGTGCTGCAGCACATTTATGCAAGTGGTGGCCAGGTAGTACTTGGTCCCTGAATGATCTGGTACTGAGCAGAAAGGCAGGAGAGCAGCAAGGGTTCTCCGGGATGTGACAAGGATGAATTATCACTGTGAGTTCTGTGATGGGAGACTGGCCACCCCTTGCTCCTAGCTGAAAATGGAGAAAATGTTCAGGAAAAAATTTGAGATCCAGCCTGAGCTGAGAAGGTGAAGCTAATGGGAACAGGAGGTCACTGTGGTGGGTCTTGCAAGGTAGGTAGGAAATTCCTCCATGGTAAAACACTACTTCCTCCTACTTCTGCTCAATCCAAAGTGCAGCATGAGTGGCTGGGCACTGCCGTGTCCCACCCTTGGCAGCACAGTTTTCTTGTTGGTTCAGTTCATTCCCAGTGGGACAGGATGGGGCAGGATTTGGCCCTTTGTTTCTTGGTGTCTGTCCCATCTGTGGGCTCGCAAGCAGTGAACCGTAAAAAAAGAAGAGTTGACAACTAAATGCTCAAAATCTACTAGGACTTTGTCCAGAGTGGGCTAAGCAAACAAGTACAGATGGAGCAACCTATGATTTGCACAATTACGTGAGCTGTACAGTTAAGGGTGTACTCTACAGTGCTTAATTTGCTTTAATCATACTAATTTATGGCCAAGGTTTCTTGCTTAATTAAGAATTAAAGAATGAAAAGTGAATACATAGAATTAAGTTTTGACTTGTTAATCTGGCTTATAACCTCCATTACTGAGCTGGAAGAGCTGTGTTCATTTGGCGTCTGGATGTTTAATGTGGTTTTTCACATGGTGCAGAAAAAGGTGAGGAATCAGCAAAGAAAGGGACTGAGCTGATCAGGAGCCCTCAACCTCAGGGCCTCTCAGTGAAGGCTGAGTCACTGACCATATGATGTCCTTGGAGAGGGCCATTTTGGCTGAAGGGGGATGCAAACTTTTGAGATGCTACTGCTGTGCATGACACAGCATGTGCCTGCACATCTGGAGCAAAGTTCCCACTTCGTCCCCAAAAGGTTCCTGCAAAACTCAGCATCTTTCATGGGAGAGCGTTACCAGCCAGCTCCAGCAGGTTCTGGATGCATTTTTCTTCATGGGGCATTGACCACTGTTGTTCCTGCTCATGTGGAACAAGACAACACCGTCTCTCATGTCTCCAGGGGCCTGAAGAGGACCTCAGGGAAAATGGCACAAAGTCTCCCCTGGGTTAGCATTTTCAGACAGAAAGCTGTTTTTAAAGAGTGAATTCTAGTGATAAGGCAGAGTTGTTTTTTTCCCACTTTGGAACCAATCTTTTTCTACCTACAGGGGGTTGTTCCCTCCATACTGCCAAATAGGAAAATTAATTTTAAAAAATCTGATGGAAATGCCTCTGTTTTCTTTTGTCCTCCCCTCTTTTTTCTTTCTGCTGCTTTTAATTTTTGGACTTATTCTATTATTGGATAATTGTATTGGCTAATTGCATTTAAACAGTTTTAGCAAGATTGGGTAATTAAATTCAGAGCAATTGGGCTGAAAATGCACAGAATCTGGTAGAAGTATTTCACAAGAGGCTGAACTAGATAAACAAGAAGGGATGTGTTAGTTTGTGTGAGGGTACATGCACACATACTTAGGGTACACGGGTCCAACTCCCAGACAGGAAATGCCATATTCATTACTCTGGGCCCTTCCCCAGGACCCGGAATCTATGGAAAACAATTCTCACTGGCAATGGAAGGAACTTGTAAATATAGCCTAGATTTTCATTAACACCAGATAAACCAATTCCAGAAGTGAAAATCCCACAAATACCTTAGGAGCTCCTCTTGTCACTGTATCAGAAGCCTCACTGGCAAATACAGCTATTATTTTTAAATGCATCCAGTGAAATTCAAATTTCCAGTAATTCAAATTTCCAATAATTAAACGGTTGCAGCCAGGTGTGTAGTTGTACTCTTGGTTCTCTGTAGCCAGCAGGAAAACAACAATTCTCTTTTAACCTTGTGCATATTCTGAAATAATTTCCTGGGAGCTTTCTCACCCACCATGTGTGAAGCAGGTATCCACCATGAAGAGACATGGGACACATGAAGTTTTACCCAGATTCTTGTTGCTGGCTCCTTCCTTACTCCTCCTTGCAGCTGCTTACATCATGCAGAGTTTCCTTCTCCAGATCTCAGGCATGTGGGAAGGCTGATGGGAAATGCAACAGATTTTGGTGAAGGTTTCCCAGGCAAACCCAGCAGCCCCAGTGATGGAGCCCTGTACAGTTCTCACTGTACTGTGCCAGGCCACCACAGCACACAAGTGTGAGGAGCCATTTCCCCTTCCTAGCACTGTTCTTTGGTCCTGGTGAGGAAGTGAAATCCTCTCATTTACTGCTCAGAGGGAAGGAGCAGGCAGGAATTGCTTGTCTAAAGCCCACCAACAACACCTCTATTGTAGCTAAAGCAATTTGCAGAGCCTGGAATGAAACTTGTACCAGTCTGCCTATTTACCCATCCTTCCTCTATCTCTCACTCTCATCTGAAAGCAAGACACAAGTTTGTGAGTCACAAGCAGACTAATTTCAGAAAAGCCACTTCTGAGAGCCTCTGGCTCCTGGATGAGACACTGGTCCCGCTGGAGCAAACCTCTTGCCAGTCCCACCAGGGCAATCCCATCCGACTGAGATTAAAACAAGGCAAAACACTTCTCATTAAATGACCCTGGCAGAAGTAATTTCATAAAGGGCATCTTGTTGATAGCAAGGACTTCAGGCCAGGGCTGTGACTCCACCACACCAACCACAATGTCCACACTTGGCGTGATGAGGACTGATGGTGAGCAAAGCCGGGAGAACAAGTCTGAGCCAAGCACTTGAGCCTTGATCTTTTCCGAGCATTGCAGCCTGTGTGGGCACTGGACAGACACAGGTCTAGACAAAGCCGGACATTTCCCAGTTGCAGAGGCAGAATTCAATTTTGCCACTCAAGACCTGAGGAACTGAGGCACACTTTATATGGGAAGGGGACGGTGGGGACAGATCTTGGGCGATGAGCTTCTGCTCCCATTGGAGAAAGAAAGATGGGAAGCTGGTGGGGAGGAATCTCAGGGTAAACTCTAGAAACCCTAGAAAATTACAAGACATCTCCAGCTCTTACATAGATGACAGGGCCATAGTTGCCTGACTTATCATAAAACCTCACAGATTTCACTACCAGTGCAGATTTTGGCTTTTCCAGCAGCATATACAAAATACATATGGACACTAACCCCAGCAGCAGATGTCACTCAGTGCTCCCTGCTATTGCTCTGCCCACCCAAACACAGAAAATGCTGTGAAGGAGATAGTGAAGGTCTGACCCATGTGGTTCATACCCCTGAGCCCCAGGTCCTCAGCAAGAGGGAGCAGTGGGGCTGACATTCTGTTGAGGTCTTAGCCAGTTGAGATCCTGCAATGTACAAAGTCAAGGTGCCTTGGGGAAACTGGCATTTTCTCACACTCAGGCATCTCCCCTGGGGCAAGAGCCTCTTGTTTTCCTCTTCAGTCCCAGTAAGATGAACCTTGCTGGAGCTACACTACGTCAGGATCTAGACATGACTGATGTATAGATGCTGTAGAATCTGAAGTGCTGGCACAAGGCCCACAGAGTCACCTACTTTAAAATAAAGTAGATCAGGATATGGCTGTGAAAGGAGTCACACACTGTTTGCACAAAGGGTTTGGGACTGGTCACAGGCCAGCATCATGACAACTGTCATCCCCTGAGGTGGACACAGTGGTACCTAGAGACAGCAGTCACCTGCTCTAGCCTGCAAAAGCTGAGTGTGCTTTGCAGTTGCCAAAGAGGTATCTTCTGGAAGTGGAAAAAGCAGCACAGTCGTGTCTTTTTGGTGGTGTAGCTCTTCTGGAGTCTGCAGTGAGTGTCTACCATGTGGCACCAATCCTGTGTATTCTTGCCCAGTTTCTCATTGCACCTCAGAGGGATTTGATGACCATCTGCTACTCTCCCTGCAAGTAGGGGCTGGGTTTCTGAGTGCTGTGAAAGCCTTTTCTCTAGTCTGGGCCCTCAAAAGAAGCACTGCTATTCTTCCAAAGGCTTCCTCCAAAGTGAATTATTAGATGCTGCACAGCTCTAAAGAAATCTATAGCTTCCTGAGGTCCTGGGGGTGCTCTCTTTGGAAAAAGAAGCTTGATCCCATGTCACCACCACAAGCAGGGTTACCCTAAGCCCTCCTGGCTGCCAGCACCAGCACAAGCCCCATTTCATAGCACTGAGCATTTCTAGTTCAGCAGCCTCACTTTGTTTGCATTTTATTGCTCAGGCATGACTTATATCCTTGCTGCTGGATGTGTCCACAGTCAATTTGCCAGGCTGGGCACAGTGTGTCCTCTAAACTGAGCCTGAGGTGCTGCAGGCACAACCAGCAGCTCCTGGTGCCACACATTTTTGGCTCAGAAGATGTTTGTGTTGCAGTTTCCTCACCTGGGTCCTCAGGGAAGTTGAACTGGCCAAGACTGACAGAGTAGAAGAGCCCTTGGGTAAAATACCCACAGGGAGGTGATGCATTGTTGTTCTACAAACCCTCCTTCACCAGGGTACTACATTAACTCGGGCTGCCTGACTAAAGTGTTCTGCTCCTCTTTAGGGACCATTTTCACTAGGGTGAACCCAGGACTTGCATCCCCTCTGGTGGGTATCCGCCTGTTCTATTTGAAGAACCAAACAGATGTTTTAATTCCCCTACTGACCCCTATAAACTCTGCAGCTTTTCTCTGTGGACTATGCTGCTGTGGAAAGCTGGTCCTGTTCCTCTGCTTAAGGCAAGGGCAGCTTTCCATTGATCAGATCCCAGAGTCCCAATTGCAAACTCTGAGCAGCTCTTACCGTGAACCCCCCCGCAAGCACACAGAGCAGAGGCAGGAGCCACTGACACCTCTGGGTATCACTATAATATTTATATATTATATATATTATAATTCTACATTATATATATAATGTAGAATTATATATATAATATTTATAATATATATAATATTTATATAATGTAGAATATAATAATATATATGGGAAATTACTCACCAGCCATTGCCTGGGGAACTCTGCTTTGGGGTATACCCAACACGACACACTGGGTTTTACCCTGCTGCATATGGGCCACCTTGGAACCTGGTCTTACTTTGAGGTGTCAGGAGATTCTATGTTTTTGTCATTAATACATAGTTGTTTTCTTATTGTTTCTTTATCAAATCATGGTTTTCCTGCCAAGGTTGTGGTTTAGCTTAAAAAAAGATCCATTCAGCTTTTAAATACAATTTTCCATACAGATCAGTGTTTGCTAATATTGCGGAAATTTTCTTAATTTTTTTGAGAACAATATTTTTCATACAAGGCCAGCCCAGCTGGTGAGCCCAGCAATCTGGGCAAACATTTCTGTGTCCTTTTCCCTCATGATAAACCTGACTGTGCCATTGCTCAGGGACTCACAGACCACACTGTCTTACTGTTGTTCACCTGAGATCCATTCAATTTGGCAGAATTTTTGTAATGGGAGTTGATTAGGGAGAGGTTGCTGATGAGAAGATACTAGGGCAGATGAAAGTCAGGCTCAAGTACCTTTCTTTCATCTTTAACACAAGTGAAACACAAATAAAAATTTTTTCAACAGATGCCAACCAAGTTCCACATCTCTTCTTACCAGGAGCAAGTCACAACTCTGAGTCTCAATATTTTGAAGTTGTACGTAAGAGAGGGAGTGTCACAAAATAACGTCATCCTGGAAAAGTAGACTAGAAACGATTCTCTGCATTTTTCAAGAAACAAAGGGGGAAAAGCAGCAATCTTACTTGATTTATCCTAATAAATACTTACTGTTGCTTAAATAATAGAAGAAGTAAAGAAGAGCATAGCTCAAACCAAGCTAACCCTTTTGGAGTAACTTTACCATTTCTGTTTTCATAAGGAAGCGCCCTCCAGTTCCCATCCTATGAACCTCAGCTTAGAGATGCTGTCGGTACTGGCCTCCCTTGTCCCTCCAGAACCGCAGGGCTCAAACTCCAGCTGGCAGGAAGATGAAGGCAGTGGAATAAAGGGAAAGCAAAGCTATTTTGATTGCACAGTGCCACCCACTGTCGGAGAGACAGGCGGCACCGGGGCCGCTGCGCGGGATGGGCGGCGCTCGCTGCTCCCATCAGTAACAACGATATTTATCTCAGATAAATAATTCTGATATCTAAGAGAGACAGATGTCTGTAAGGCAGCTCTCTACGTACAGTAAGATATACACACACAGATAGATACATAACGCTGGAGTCAGTTGTATATTATATATATATATATATATATATATATGCTTTAAATATTGTCTACATCAATCAATATTTGTGCACCATTCTGAGTCTTGACGGGTCACAGAAAGCTGAGATGAACTGAGTGGAGATCCAGAGAGGAGGAGACCGTGCTGGAAAAACTTTGGATGGGTCTGGAGGTCACAAGTGTCTGGGAAAACACATCAGTTGGGTGCCAGCCCCCCTTAGTGGCCTGCAGGTGTAGAAAGGATAGTCAAGGAGATTGGGAGGGGATGGAGATGTGGTGGTGCAGGGAAACACGGGCCCATGTGCATGTTTCAGTGAAGATGCTTAATTTGTCATTTGCAATAGATACGTATTTTGATTATCAGCTACTTATGTGTATCAGGATGGATGGAATTATGTGATTAATTTCCTCTGTCTGACATCAGGTGGAAAATATTTCACCCAAAGCACCACGTCATTCTCTGGGTTATGCCATTCTGCATCTACAGAAGGGAAGATATTTCCTACAGTTTTATGAGGAGCTCAGATCAGAGCATCCCAAGACCCTCCAAGCCTACAAAACTGTGTATCCTGGGAAAAGACTGAGCTGTATTTTTCTATACATCCACCACCCATGGCCAAAGGCAATTCAAGCAGCTGGAGAGCAGGGCGTGCTCTGGTGAGCTGGAAGCTCTTGCAGGATGGTGTTCTCTTCTGCAGAGAAGAAGAGAAGAGATCTTTCATTAAGATTGTCTTTTGCTACCGTTTCCATCCCTGCAGAGGCTGCCTCCTCCTCACAGGCAGCATCCCCTGGGAGGGAGCTCTTGTGAAATATTCATACATCAGAAGAAATTACATTCGTAAGCATGGACTGCAAAGCGACAACTGGCTGGAGGGGCGAGCAGGGAAAAAACAACAGGAGCGAGGGAGGGGGGAAAAAGAGGCAGAATGTGGGAAGTAGAAGGTGAGCTGTGATTTCTCCCTGTCAAAATGCAGCGAGGAGCTTTGTGGGCTCTGCTGGGCCTCATTTATGAGGGCATGTATAGGGAATATATTTTCTCCTCATTCAGGGATATTTAAACAGCGTTTGTGTTCGTGCTTCTGTGAGTCTGGAGAATAACCTCACCCAAGCATGTACAATGGACAAAAATGCCCCCTAACCACTGGCAGGTCTGTGTCGGGGGTTTGAATAGTTTGGGCATTTCTGCAGGGTCTACTCCAGTTTTAAAAAATGTACCAAAAAATTCCACATTAGGGAATTTTTGGTGAAATGGGATTGAACAACAGGAAAAAGGCAAACCCAAGCCCTTTTAGCCCTGCATGTCAGGAGACTTCAGGCCCATGATGGACAGGAGGCAGCTGGGTGCTTGGTGCAGCCTTTGGGTATTCCCAGCACACAGCTGCGAATCTCTTACATCCTGATGGACCACTAGTGCTCCACAAGCACATTGCAAGAACTCCTTGAGAAATACATATTCCCTCTTAAAAACCACCCTTTGCATTTTCCTCTTCTCTCTGTGTCTCCCCCTGAGGACTGGATTCCTTATAGAGATCCAGTGCCTAAGACCTCTAGCAGTGGCAGTAACAGTGAAAACTGGAAGAATCATTGTTTTTACTGCTGTGATCATTAAGATCTCCCCATTACTGATGCAGTCTGTTGCCTGCTGCTGCTTAATTTATCCAGTTACCCTATAGGTAGAGGAAAGGAGAAGGACAGCATCCTACAGATGTTTTCTCGAGAGGATGGTTTCTCTCCCTGCATAGGAAGGATCCTGCGCCCTCCTAGCTGGGTCCTCGCCTCCCTCGCAGGAAGCACAGGCACACTCACATGATGTGGGAGCAAGTTTTGACTATTTTAGGGCCTGAAATTTCCCTGTCGGCATGGCAACTTTCAACTCCTCACCTCTGACGGAAGCTGCTTAAAATAGAAAATCCAGAAAGCAAGCGTTGTGCTCCATGCTCAGCAAGCCTGGCTCCAGCATGGCAGGCAGGGCAGCATCTGGCCTCACAGGGCCAGAGGAACGCCAGGGTTAAGGAAGATGACCCACAGGCCATCACCACCCACTGCTGCAGTTTGTAAAACACCACCTCAGTCTTCATGGTCTTTGCTGCCTAAAGGTATCCCCTCCCTATCCAGCCTCCTTAGCTCAGGGAAGCTTTGTCTCAGTATTCCCAGACTTATCCACAGCCACTGGGCCTCCATCTTTCCATGGATACTGTCTCCATCTTAGATATATTTTCCCCCACACCTCCAGGGCTATTCAGTACCATATGAAGAAGGCTCCCTTTTCTTCCTCCAAGCTTACTTTTTATTTACCTTTTTTTCCCCTGCCTTTGGAAAACCCGCTAATTTTTTACACCTACTCTTTTTCCCAAAACAATTTTTCCTCCAGCTCACACATAAACAATTGTGATTGCATGGGGTCAAGTGGGCATGTGGTGTGTCTCCTCTAATCCCTGCTTAACCTAATTCATTTTCTGTCTAAGAACAAAACTCTGAGAGATTCATTCAAGAGTCTGGATTATGTCTCTCTTGGCCTACAATGCTCACATAGGATTAGGGAATAAAAAAGCCTAGAAGTCATTGGTGAAGCACTAAACCTGCAAACAACCCAAACACCTCAAAAATCCCTTTCTGTGCCTGGATTTGAGGTATGAGCCAGGATGTGCAGGAAGAGCTTCTCCAGTGAAACATCATTGACAACACAGAATCCAGCCCTCAGGGCTATTTTTAGGTCAATGGGGATCTGGACCTTGATGTCATTTTTTGTGCCTGAGGGGTTTTTTCCCTTATTTTCTCCTCTCTGCAACCCAAAGTTTTGTGGGGTGTTCAGCGGATGGAGCTGGGATGTCTGGGGGGTTTTATTTGTCTTTCGTATGGGAAAAATAAAATCAATCTTCTACATCAGGAAGAAGGGCTTGTTTTGTACAAACACAATCACTGCTGCTTGTTGTTGCTTCTAGGAGAGCTTGTTGACATTTTTCAATCAAAATATTTTCCACTCTCCCTCCAATTGATGTCTTCTTCTTTTCTCCCCTCCTCCTCCTCCCCTTCAGTTTGGCAGGTATTGTTTTTTAAACAATTTATGCACTTTCATTTCTATGTGTTTTTGAAAGGGCAACAAACACCCAAGCATGTTTCTTTCTCTTTCTGCAGGTGGGCAGTGAGTATTAACATAAAGAATTTTTCTCTCTCCTGTCTTTATTCTATTCATTCCCATCCTTTTTCCCACTGCTTCCCTCCCTCCTGAAATTGTCAAAACTGCTCCAAGCAGGCAAAGGGCAAACCCCAGCTCTCTCTCTGGAGAGCTGGAAGCACCCCACTGAGCCAGGCAGGGCCAGTAACCTCTGCTTTCCAGGATAAAAATTGATTCACTTCACTTTTCCTTCTTAATTTGAGATCCACGGATACTTGACTGAGGCACCTCCAACAAGGCATCTTCTCAAGAGTCTGCTGCAGGCTCCTGGCTCCAGGGGGAAGCAGGATTCAGCTGTGAGAAGTTACCTCCAAGCACAGGGATGAGCTCTTAGCAGAAGAAAGCCTGGGACACTGTCCCCTTGCACCTTTTTTGGGTATCCTGACTCTTTTAAAAGCTGCCACTGGAAATGGGGATACCTGTATTTCACCTGACTTGTGTTTCTAAATCGCCGCTCACAGATACCCTTAAAGGAAAAACAGGGATGCCCATTCCCCAGACCAGCTAGAAAACCTCAGGGTTGTATCTCTTACACAAAATGCCAGAGGAGATTTTAATGCTTTACTACCACAGTGTGTGCTCTTGTTCAGCCTAAGAGGCAGCAAATCCCCATTTCCCAGGCAAAGCTCCTCCTGAGCTCCTCTAAGGGCATGGGAGCTGCTACAGCCTCCAAGGAATACCAGGGAGAGTGTGGGCCATCAAGAAAAAGCAGTCAAGCTGGACAAGCAGGTACCTGCAGCTCATCTAAAGGACCTGCAGATAAGAGAAAAACAGCAACAGAAATTTCAAAAGTAGATTAAGGGAGAAAAAAACCAGTACATTTAGTCTCATTTCTAAGGCAGGCCAAAAAGTTAGGTGTTTGGGAGTGATTTACTGAAGTGTGCTCATTCCAAACATCGGCTTTCCTGGAGCAATTGAACAGTGAAGCAAAGTTAATATACTCATGTTGTTGCCTTTATATAAATGTCTATGGTGTCATTACTAACACAGTCAATACCAGGAGCTTTATTTCTTGATTCCCCTGAGTGAGACACAAGCCCTGAGGTGCCCTGGGAGTGAAGTCCATCAGCCTGGAGCTGCAGGTGGCTTCCTGCAGGACTACAAAGGGTGCCTGTGCTCAAGCTGCCCAAGCAGACAAGGTAAACACCCTCAGCCCTAACTATTATGGGAAAGAGAGCCCACATGTCCTGACTCACTCCCTGAGGGACACCCAGCAGAGGAGCTTGTGGTCGCCCATGCATCCCTCCTGCCCCACCACTCGCCTTTGCTGTGGCTGCAGCTGGTTCCCTCTGAATGCTGGAGCTCTCTGACCCCTGCTCCCAAGGGAGTGCACCTCTCCTTTCTCAAATTCACTGTTTGTCTCCTGTTCCTCCCTCTGTGAAGCCCCAGTTGCTCCTTCAAATTCCCCTCCCTCTCTGGCAGGGACTGGCAGTGATGTAGCTCCCTTTGGGGCAGCCCCATTGCTCCCTACTGACAGTGTTCATCTTGCAGAGGTACAAACAACTCATTGAAAATAAATCAAAGTTAAATATCTAAGCCCTCTTCCTGGTTTGGAGCTTCTCCATCAGCCTCACAATCTTACCCTGAATGATGGCCATGCAATCACAGTGCTTTGAGCTTTGGCACAGGGATAGGACAGAAATTTGTGTGTGTGTCTACAGAGGAAAGGGATGATCAGGATGAGGAGAAAGGATCAGGGAGCAGTGCAGCAGATTTGTGCCAATAAAGGACTCTTTTCCTCCGTGCCACCTTCATTCCTGTTTAACTCCCCCCAGCCCTCACCAGCCACCAGCTGAATCCCAAACCAGCTTTGAGTGTTCAGGCTTTTTCTGAGGGAATAGAAACCTGCTGTGAGAAGCCCAGATGTTGGGATAAACGGAGAAGAAATTTCCTAAAATTATTGCAAAAAGGTCAGCTACTATTTAATTTAGATATTGCTAATGTGAATTGCCTGGGTAGGCTGTACAGATTACTAGAAAGTCCCTTCCATACTGCTTTGTTAGTCTGACTATTTAAAACCCACTCTGTTCCCTCCCTAGATACCCCTCGACTGCCCCTGCTGGCAGGACATCTGCCGGGGGAGGATGATAAGACAAAGAAGCCACCATAAATCACAGCTGCTAATTGCAAAGCCTCGTGTATCTGTCCTTGCCCTTTTGTGCCTTCCCCTTCAATCCACGGCTTGCCCATCTGATCCATCTCCCTGTCAGTCCTGCTCCTTCCTTTCTCTCTGTGCTGCTCCCCTTTATGCTCTGAAGCACAGACTCCTCTTCTTCATCATCAGCTTGGTTCCCTGTGTCTTCCTTCTTGAGCACTCCTGGCCCCTTTGCCAGCTTGTTCACTCCTTTTATATTTCTCTTTTTCCTCGAGCACCATTACCATCCTTGCTTCCCTGCTTGCCTCTCTGGACAGACACACATGATATGTTTTGCTGTTGCAATGCTTTTCAGACATTAATTATGGTCTGCAAGCCAGAGGGTCAGCAGTAGGCTCCTTATTTTTGCAGCCCTCAATCCCACTATGTCAATGCATGCACAAGCGTGGATGGAGGTCTTTCAGGGAGATGGTTAGGCCCAGACATCAAAACCCTGTAAAACCAGTAAAAAAGGCTGGTTCTTACCACAGAAGTACTCACATGTCAGCATATGCTGCACCCAGTGCTCGAGAGAAAAGCCACGTCAGCTGCACTTTAATGTCAGAAATAATCAGGAGGCAGAACTGCCAACCTGCCAACCTTTGGGTCATCTCTTCATCCTTAAAACATTAGCTGGCCTCCAGATTTCCAGGGATGGGTTTTTTATCACCCAGAAGAGTGTTGGGAGACTACAAGAGGTCATACTTTTACATTCAAGTGATTTAGGAAAAATAGCAGGAATAGGTCCCAGGGAGAGAAGGAAACCCCTTAGGGAATACAAGGAGCCAGTTTAGTGCTTTCCTGGGGGAAAAATAAATTGCTGGGCAAACCAAGAACTGACAGTCTTTGTGGCAGTGTTTGACTACCTGCAGAAAGCTATCCTTGATATTTGCTGTCAGTGTTTTGTTCCAGCCTGAACTGCCTCCACCCAAGCAAAGCTGTTCCACAGGTTTCACACACTGAAAAATTGCAGGGAAAACAGGGTTAAAATATTTCAGAGAACAAAGCAAACCAGGAAAGTTCTTCTGTGAGCCAAACACCATTATTTTTTGCAGAGACTTCCGGACTGTGGGACCCCAGCATTAGCAAATCTTGTTAACAATTTGCTTGAGCATTTTTGTGAGGCACCAGAAGAATGGGTTACGTGTCTTATTGATTTAATGACAACTATCGCTGCTGAGAATTGATGCTTTCATTAGAGAAAGCAGGTTAGCAATAGACTTGTGAATGTCTGACCAACTCAGGAGGTGGCAGGGAACAAATGGTTTCCCCTATTGAAATAAAACTTCCAGTCAAGGTGTAATACAGGAAGGCTCTGCTAATATCACTGAGCTGTAGCACAGCTCTGGTTCACTGGATTAAAAAATCCCATAGTTGCTGAAATCCTCCAGAGATTATGATTAATATAGCATCCCTTTGGGAAAGAGCAGTGAAATACCTGATCAAAGCTAGTACTGGTTGCTGAATATCTGCCTTTGAAACCCTGGGAATAGGACTCAATTTCCCCACACGGGAAATCTTTGGCTGATGTTGCCACGTATCTTGGATGACGATTCCTAGAAGAATATAGGGCATCCAAGGCAGAAAAGGCTTCCTCATTTGGAAAAAAAAGTCAGAAAGGAAATCAGAATCACAGCAGGGTTGAGGTGGGAAGGGACCTCTGGAGGTCACCTGGTCCTGTATCATCTGTGAATTCCCTGTGGATGCATCCCTAGTCTCTCCTTGAGTTCCTTAACAGAGATGTGGGGCAGCACTGGGGGGGCTCCACTGTCAATCCCTGGCAGCTCTATTTCCCCCGAGGGGGCTTTGTGCCACCAACCACAACATTCAGCTCCTTTCAACCCAGCCTGCCAACCCCTCCTCTAACCTGCACTTTGTCCAGGGGCATGTCACGAGAGACAGCGTCAAAGCCTCTATGAAACTGAGGTAAAGAACATCCACCACTCCCACCACATCCACCTGATCACCTCCTTCGTGCTGGTTAAGCACAACTTTCCCCTCTCCTTTCCCTTTTTCTGCTGAAATAACAGCAGAGCCCAAGGATGTGGCATTTTAAGAAATCAGCGAGATTAAGAGACAGACGCTAAGTGTTCACAGCACTTCTGACAGAGATAAACCACAGTATCAGTCTCTATCAGATGGAGAGCACAGGCCCCACGCTTCAGGGGAGAGGCTTCATGATTTAACAGAGCTTTCCCACCTCTCACTAGTGAGCTCCAGCCCTGCACACAGATATGTGAGTACCAAGGGGAGACAATCCCACATATAAATAAATCATTAGAAGCCCTCACTAAGGGTCTCAGCCCTGAAGACATGGGCACGTTTCAAGCAAGAAGCAGAGTGGGTTTCCCTGTGTCAGGTTATGTCCCACACCTCCTGGAGGAGGGTGGATATCTTTCTTCATTCTTCCTACTGCCTCTTGGGCTGTTTTTTCTTTGGTGTTTCAGGCTTTTAGCAGGTACTTAACTGGTCATGTGAGTGTATGGTGATCATGCTGGAGGTGGGAGAGGGGGATCAAAGAATTTTCTGGATCCTGCTTCCTCTTTGTGGGTTTTTGTTTGTTTGTTTGTTTTTGTCTGTCTCCTTCTGCACCTTGGTTTTCTGCTCCCCAGTGGAGCTGCTCCACATTACCCTACCAAGCAAGCACAGCTTGGCTCTGCAGGTTGTCCTCCATCTGCAGCCTCTGCTCCAACACTCAATTAGGTGGAAACTTCTAACCTTCAAAGAGATGGGAAAGGAAGGAAGAAGAGAAGCTTCCACGTGGCTGCTTGTGGTGCAGCAGCTATCCTGTTTTTTGGGAACAGGGTCATATCTCTGGCATCCTCACTGACTCCATTTCTGAGGAGGATGTCCTCTGCAAGCTTCATCTTCCTGGTCAATGTGTATCCAGAGGCTTTGCCCACTGAGGGCTGATGTTTAAGCATTTAAACATGACAGCCTATGTGGATCCAACAAGACCTACCAAGTTTTATCCACAAGGAAAAGGAAAGCTTGTGATGGGGCCACTGCTCTATTTCCTCTAAACTCATTGACATGTATTTACCATGACACTTAATGCTCACGTGGTTTAGCTTGATGAAATGAAGAAAAAGAAAGGGAGAAGGATGCAAACATACAGATTATGAGAGAGGAAAAGTCCCGAAAAAGCCATAAAATCTGTCAGGCATTCTTATTGCTGCTATTGGGAATAAGATTTTTTTCAACTACAATGGCAGCAAATAGTTCAGCGAAGGAAAACAAATATATGATTTCAAGGGCCCCTTAAGAAATCCTCCTCCTTGCTTGTGTGAAGCTTCACCTTTTCTGATTGTTTTTTAACATCCTGCTTAGACCACTGTACTGATTACAAAATTAAGTTGCTCCTCTGAAATCAGGATGTCTACACTAAGTAACAGCCAAAGAAGCTTTAGTCCCAAATCCCACATAAGAAGCTCCAGCACCCACAAATTTCACAGGATTTTTGGGTGCTCACCACCTCCCAGGCAGGATGTGTCCTCAAATGACTGAACTGAGGAGAAAAAAAAAAAAAAAAGAAGAAAAAGTCCTCTCAAAAGTAAAACACGCTTCAGATGCAAAATTAGCATTTGGCAGAGAAGTGACTCATGGTGACTGAGGGCTTCGTGCAGCCCTTCTCTGAAGCATCCAGAATCTTTTTCTGGCTTGTGATTCACCAGAAAATGGTAGATGAGCACATCTTGACCTAAGCAAAAACTGAGGGTGTTACAGAAGAAGATGAACATCTCTCCTCTGCTCTCTGAAATGGCACTGCTGGCAACTCTGTGGTGCCAGGAAGAGGGAAGACAGCATTTCCAGGGGTGGGTTAAAAGGCAGAAAGCTTCATTGACAGAGTTTTGGAAGCCTGATGGTGAAGCAGTGGTGGATTCCACTTTACACAGAGCAGGATCCTGCATGGGAGGGGGACGTGTCAGCTCTTCCGAGGGCCTGATGCCTTTTACTTATTGCAGGACCTCACTTTTGGCATATTTTCCACATGTTCTTGTGACCCATAGCCCCTTCCAGGGTCCAAAACTCCCATCTTCAGGCTCTTCACAAAGACCCTTCACAAAGAATCTTTGGGAGTGGGGATCAGCAAAGCACCTGAGCACCACCCAAACCCCCTGTCTATCATTCCCGTTCAGACACAGCCTCACATCAGCGGCACTGTGTGCAGCAAAGACAGAATTTTATCAACACACCACATGAACTGCAGTTTTACCACCTAAATTGCTACAGGAGAGAAGGATGATGACATCTATGTGTCTATAAGACACATAGATGTTTACTGAATGGAGCATGTATATAATGAATTTGGGTTAGAGCCCAGCTGCATGAAATGGGACAAGCAGAACACCGCCAGCTCTGCCAAGTTCTGGCAAAACCTTTCTGACCAAGGCAGGGCACAGTGTGGAGCCAACAGGCACATCTGGCTGTCCAAGCACTTCACTGATGCCCCAGGGACTCTCCTGCTTTTTGCAGGAGGGGTGATTGCAGCAGCCCCAGCTGCCCAGGCAGAGAGAGACAGTGAAATACATTTTGTTTGTGGTTGGATTAGCTGGGTTTACTGATGGCTAAGGTGAAAAGACCAGCCCATCTTCTGCTTCTTGTTTCATAACTATGACCCTTGTCATACTTCATTTCTACATCTCTCTTAATTATTTTTTGATCCAGATGACTCCCCACAGCAAAGTCCCTGAGTCAAGCAGTCTCTTATTCTCTAGCAGTGAGAAGTAAATGATCTTTTTTTGACAATGATCTTTTTTTTCTTCACAGCAAGTAGAATCAAGTGCTTTTGTCATATTTTGACTACAAAATATTCTCTCTTGGCCGAGGATTCCCTTTGGATAAATGCTCATCACAAAATAACACCTTCCCAAGCATCCCTCATTAATTATCCCCCTGGTCAAAATTTCCAAGACCTTCCTACTGCAAAAACACGATGACACTGATGTCATGGTTTAACCTGAGCTCTTCTTAAACAATCTAAATCAGGTTTTGTGGGAAGGGTAGCCAGGACTACAGAGCAATACTGAGGGTAAACACTTGAGGTGGTGGATGTTAGCTGAGCTCTGGTGGATGGCAGCATCATGCTACATGAGGGTGAGTGGCTGGGTGTGTCACTCCCCAGGGCTCCAGACATACAAGTGCAAAGTCCTTCTTGCCACTTGTGTTGTGAATGCAGGCAGGGACAAGTGACTTCAGGCTTTGGTGTTTCCCTCCTCTGGGCTTTCCATGAAAAGGAAGGTGAAAATTGCTTCCCCCGTGCTGTTACTGAAGGGAATCTGAGCAGGAGCCCTTTTGATAAGGATGCTTTGCTGTAGGATCATCCACCTGCCCTCAGGTACCCACTGAACCTTTTTGTTGAATGGCAGAAGAGCAATGCAGAAGGGATATCGGGGCCAGCCACGCAGACCTGAGCACAAAATGCTGCCTCAGTGAGGCTGCAGCCTTGAGCAACAAAGGCAAAAAAGAAAAAAAAAAAAAAAGGAGTAAAATTCAAATCCTGCCACTGCTTTCACGGTAATCAGCATGGCATTATGCAGAATGATTTGTAATTTTACACTGACAGCTATTATCTTCTGGCAGCCACCATGACTTAAACAAATGTCTGACGTTGCAAGGGGCTGGGGGTTTGTGCCTTTGACAAAAACCTCAGCTCAACAAGGAGCCCAAAGAGAAGATGATGCTGCTCTGCAGTCCTCATTTCAATCCTGGCCTATGGATCATGGAATCCTTCCTTGGTGCCTGTGGTTGTGCTGTGATGTCAGCCTCACCTGAAATTCCTTTTGCAGAGCAAACAAGAAGCACAAACTGTGGACTTTGCTTTTAATATCCTCCTTTTCTTCTGATGCAGAAGTGTCCAGAATGAGAGGAGGTGCAGGGATAAACCCTACAGCTTGACCCAACATGGCAGATTTTGAATATGAATAAGAAATGTCAAAGTAATATCCAACCTCTTACTTGGGCAAAAACTTTTATTTTTTTAATGCCTTCTAGACAGGCAAAGCAGGCAGCAAGTGCCTGAGAAATAAGTGATCAAGTAATTCTTCAGCTGTACAGGTTCACAGGAAATTGTCTAATCTTCCTTACAACTCACAAAACAAGGGAAGCAGGATACAGAAAATGAGAAATATTCTCTTTTGTCTTGAATTAACTTGTCTTTTCAATTGAATTTCTCAGAAATCCACGTCCAGTGTCTGGAAGAGCTTCTGCCTTATGAGCTGTCTGGTCCTGGACACTGAAGAGGATTAAACACAAAATGGGATGGGGCTCCAGAGCTGGAATGCTCCAGTTCAGGTGCATTCATAATATTAATATTTCTCTCACCATCAGGTCTTGTTCATTCAAGATAACCTGGATAGCTCAGGCCCTCCCACCAACCACAAGAATACCCTGCCAATCCACAGGGATTTCCTATAGTGCTATTTTTAGAAAAAAATTAGAGTTCTGAATCAATAAAAACTGCTTAGGTCAGAGTTCCATCTGTGTCGAGCCTGGCTGGTTTTCAATCAATCTCTTCATTAAATTTTCATATCTTGATAGAAAATTGGAAAAAAAAGGATGATTTTTTTTATTGTATAGGAAAAAATTTTGCCTTTCAAGCAAAGCAACTATAATTTGTCCAAAGTTGATCCACACTTACTGAACTTCTTTGGCTTCTGTGAGTATTTTTAGTTTTTGTCTGGCTACTTTTGATGGTTTATTTAAGGTGTTGTTGGCACAAGTGGGAGATTTCTGGGAACTTTATAAAAGATTTAAGTTTTTTTGCTTTTATTCTGGAAGCTTTTGTGTGCCCAACAGCTGACAAGCTGTTTCCAGCTCTAGTGGCTTGTCCAATAAAATATATTAATGTTCCCTAGGGCCTTGATACATTTCTGTGATGCTCAGAAAAATAGAGGGCTGCAATTCCCACCTCAAAGCCTCTCACCAAGTACTCTGCCTGATATGTAAAAACCCTAGTGTCCTGAGGCATTTGTAATATAAAGCTGAGGTTATATAATGCACCAACCCCTTCAATCCTGATCGGGACAGATCCAAGGTCATTTCCCTAGTAACTTCAGGAGACCTTGGCACAAACCCATGGCTTCTTCTTCTATAATTACAAGCCACTTTTGAAAATCTTGCCTGATACCACCAACATTTCCTCAACCCAAAGAGAGATGTTTTTCAATTTTTTTTCCTTGCAATGCTTTTTTTCCCCCCCAGGTGCTCCTTTTTTAGGGTGAGGAGGTGTTGGCATCTCTTTTGATGTGCTGCGTGCTGTCCAGCAAGAGAGATCCAGCGGGAGGTGGCACAGTGGTCCCTCCAAGCAGAGGAACCGTTCCCCCAGCTGGCTCTGGCACATCTGTCTGGGATTTTGTGCCCCCTGAACCCCTTCGGTCTCAACACGTGAGCCTTGCCAGCTAATAGATTAACATCAAACCAGCCCCATCCAGGTAAAGCCATTTTTTATTTATTTTGAAGATGTGGCTCTCCTCAGTGGGCATGGCTGCACAGCCTCTCCACTCCCCTCCTTCCCAAATCCTGGCTGGGCCCTGGGGTCCTTTAATGTTTGAGATCTTCCTTTTAATCTCAGATTTAGGCTTCAGAAGAGTAAACTCTTCGCAGCCTGAGTGGAGCCAGCCAGGAGCTACTCCCCAACAAACATCTTGTCCTTTGTTTTGCCTGGCAATGTTATCTAGGTCATTGTTTTACCTTTCCTGCTCAATCCCACTCAAGGTGACTGAAACCACATAGAAACCATAAATGCGGAACACCCAGTTTTCAGGGCCCATCTTCACCCATTCTTTGGATGCTCAACTCACCTTCTCCACCCTAATTCCCACCATACTGAGAGTTCCTGAGATTTCTCACTTCCTCATGGCAGTGTCTCACCAATCCCCCCCCATGGGTAGGATTTGCTGAGGTTATTCTGCACAGAGGACCTGGCCAGGTAATTGTCCCACTATGGCATCTGGTGGGCACTGGGGTGGACTTCAAACACCTGAACACTGGCTCTGTAAAGAAATCAACCCCCTAAGGCTCAGCTCTGTAACAGTGAGCAGGCCTGAGTGAAAAAAAAATAAAAATTCAGAGAGTTGACTTTTATATCCCCACTCAGCTCTCCCCACTCAGCTCTCCCCACTCAGCTCTGTGTTTACCTCTGAACATCAGCACTCATGACAGGACTGTGTTTCCATGTAACACACACTCCCTCCCCTTAGATAATTACACTTAATTGCTGGTGTTGGTGGCTCAGACGTCTCCCAGGCACCATCATGATTCCACCAGCAGTGCTCAGGAGCCGAGCAGGGCCACCACGTGTGGTCCAAACTGCATCCCCGAGATGCCCAGTGCCACTGGCACCCCCTCCCTGCTTCCTTGGCAGCTCTGGGAAAATCAAAAAGGCCCAGGATCTGTTACTGTAGGATGCAGAGGTCTGCCCCAGCATGCAGGCCAGGAGTTATCTGTGAAGTGGGAATAGGCCCTTTCACCTCAACCAATTAACTCAGAAGGATAAAGATGGTGAGGGAGCTGACAGCAGCTGAGTTTATCACAGCTTTCAATTTAGAAGAAACAACCCGCTAATGTGTGCTCTGAGCAGATGGATGTCACACAAGCCAGGGTTTTAGGAAGCATTCCTGATTTTTCCAGACTTCTCTTCTTAAGACCTTCCCATTGCCTCTTCTGAGCTCCAGGGAGATCAACAAGGGCCAAAGTGGGATGGTGGGGGAGCAGCAGCCAAGGAAAGGTAGGAAGGACTGGCTGGAAACCCTCGTAGTCAGGATAGGGAGCACTGAGGCTGGTGTAACTTCTGCTCCGTGGGGACCTGCAAGAGATAACCCTCCCCCATCAGGAAGGGATTTGCACCTGGAGCCTTGGTTCCTGTGCTCACACTGCTTTTCTCACCTGGAAAATGCCTTCCTCGAGGGAAGGACCCCACAGAGCTCTATGGAGGCAGCAGTCTGACCCCAGCACATAACTGAGATGCCAGGTTTGCAACAGCCTCTAACACAAACATTTTGTTTATTGCTCGAATGGAGTATGAAGAGAATCATTATTTTTTCTGTCTTATTTTTGAAGCCCTTCACTTGTTCTTTTGTAGTTTCTGAAATGCCCAGCCCTGCAGGAAGGTTAGCAAGAGCTTGGTGTTCTGCCCTCAGGGTATGAATCAGTGTGAGTGGGCACAGGATAACTCATAGCCTGCCTGCCTGCTCACTTAAGGATCTGCTCTTTGCACAGCACCAGAAACAGGACTTTATTGCCAAATAATCCTTCATTCCTGAAATCATCTACCCCAGCACTCTGAAATACCAAGAGATAAATACTAATTTCAGTGATTCCCTAAGCCATGCTCGCAGAACTTGTTCACAGTGTTTATCAGCCAAAAATTGTTGTAATATTTCTTCTTGGTAATTATTTGAAAAAGCCATTGCAATGTGCCACCTTCCCCTCTGCACAGTGTGCCTGTCCCCTTCTTTTATGGGCAGCTACAGGAACCACATGCCAGGGCGAGGAAGATAATTCCCCCATGGCAAGGAACATCTGGCTCTTTGGCCAGCTCCAAAGACCATCATGTCAACCAATCTCTCTGGTGTCAATTCTGGCTGTACAATGAGGTTGTACGTGAGCTGGTTGTACTGAAAGCTTGCTCTTCCAGGCACCTTCTGTCTTCAGGTGATTTTTCAATGTAGAAGATTGGTTGCTTTGCCCAAAAGACCTGGTTTCTTGAAAGCTTCTCAGCTTATCTATGCTGTCCTTGTTTCTCAGCTGAACCCTTTGCTAGCCTCAGACCTAACCACATTTCTGCTAGGCACAGTGGCTTCTTTTTTCCGTGGAAAAAGTTTATGCACTGACCTTTTCCCCACACACATCACTTTTGCCTTCTGTTTGTCCCACCCAACTTCAAGCAGTTCTCTGAAAAACCCAAAGAAGGAATTTTGTCATCCTGGATTGTCCCTGTAGTCGATGCCCCAGAAGACAGAAGAGATATTTCTCCCAGCAGGAGTTAGAGCTGGTGTTCTCCAGGTCTTTCTTTCCATTTGAATGACTGTGGTCCTCTCTTGGACAGCTTAGTGGTATGCAATGATATGCAAGGTAGCTTAGAGCTGACTTGTAATTCACTTATGCTGTGGTGATACCAGAGATGATTTGTCCAGGTGTCACTCAGGTGATGTGGGCTGTGGGGCAGGGTGGGATTCTTCAGGTCCCAGACCAGAAGAATTTTGTGGAGTCTGCTTTGGGAGTGTGTTTATGGGTTTAGAAGAGCCAAGAGCCACATGAGGTGCGAATGCAGTGAAGAAAGTAGCCTTTGACTAGTGTTATTTTTTGGCTGGTGAAAAATATGCCTCCTGTCTTCTATCAAATGCATTGAAACGGCTACATTAAATTAAATAATTTCTTCCTCTTTTTTTTTCTTCATTAAATAGCCAGTGTTTTGTTTCATATAGTAACATTTGCTATAGTGGAATGTCAAATTATTGTGGTAGAGCTAAACTACTGTGGCTTGTGCAAAAATGTGGGGTTTTATATTAGACAAACATGGAGATTTGGGTTAGTCTGAGGTAGGAGCAAGTGAGGCAGAAATAAAAAGCTTGGAAAGTTAAGAGACTACTCTCTCTATTTGGTTTGCTACTAATGTAGGAAGCATTCTTGATTTTATAGGAAACTTTCTTTCTGCCCCTTCTTAAACTGATGTTCTACTTTGCCAGGACCTGAAACGTAAAAATTAAAAATAATGGACTGTCCTGCATCAATTATGAGACATTTAGACCTTGAATGCATCTTCTTTCTATTATTAATTGTCCTTTTCCCATTAGGGATTGTGAAATATGGGCTGCTTTGAAAACAGTCCTCCCCAGCCTGCTGACTGAAGGAGGGACGATGGACATGGTTTGGATTCTACATCTTGTTGCTCCTGGAGCACCTCTTGCCTGCTCCTTCTGCCTGCAGGAGAGGAGAGGGGCCCAAGAGTACAACTGCCAGGCCAAAAGTCACGGTTTTCATGAGTTTCATCCCCAAACCCATTGAGATGTTCATGCTGAAGGGTTTCTCCCTTGGGACTTTAATATCGGCAGCTATAGCTGAACAAAGAGAGAGAGACCACCAGATCCCTGTCACTGCAGTGGGAAACAGCCCCAGGAGACCAGGTTAGCTCAAAAGTAGCTCTGGAACAGCTGCTCTTGCAAAATGGCCATGCATTAAGTGTCTGAGTGGAAAAACTTTACTAAAAGGTGCATTGTGCTGCCTAAAAATAACCACCACGTCTTTGTCCAAACCACATCCCTCCAGAGGGCTCCAGTATTTAAGCACATTTGGATCTAAGAGGAATCCTAATCAGGGAGATATTTTGCTTTGGCCACAGATCTCTGTGAAGTCTCTGGGAAGCATCTGCAGAGGAGCTGGGAGGACTTGGCTGTCACCCATGCCTAGGCACTGCAGCAGCGAGTTGGCTCTTGGAGTGGTTTCTTTTAATTGGGGTGATCGCTCACATGCAGAGGAGCAAATTAAAATCCTGGGAGCTTGGCTCCATAGAGAAGCTCAGGGCTGCCCAGGGAAGGCTGAGGGACTGGAATATAATTGTAAGCCACAGAACTGTGGCTCCTTTAGGTTGGAATAGGACTTTAAGGTCATCGAGTCCAACCATTAATGCAGCACAGCCAAGGCCACCACTAAACCGTGTCACCAGGTGCCACATCCACACATTTTTAAAATACCTCCAAGGACAGGGACTCCACCACTTCCCAAGGCAGCCTATTCTAGTGCTTCCCTAGGAGCTTCTCCAGACCCTTTCCCAGCTTTATTGACCTTATCTGGACATGCTCTACCGCCTCAGTGTCCGTCTTGTAGTGAGGGCTCCAAAACTGAAGACAGGGTTTGAGGTGCAGCCTCATTTGTGCTGCATAAGAGGGGCAATCACTGCTCTGGTCCTGCTGGCCGCACTACTTTGGTGAGCAGGAATTACCACTTGTCACCCCATCCCCTGCCCCATGGAAAAAGTTCCCCTCCAGACGCTGTGTTTGCCTTTTCAAGAGTGTTTGCCTGGAGGGAAGAGGGTCCCCAGAATATTGTGTCTTACCAGGGTTGTCCCAGCATACTCTGGGGATACCAGGAGCTTCCACGCTGAGCCTGTGCCTCCAAACTCACTTCTCATCTGTCTCCCCTGTCTGCAGGATTCCTCTACCTTCCTCCTAAGTAGATGGATGAGGTTTTGGATGGGAAGGGTCAAGGTCCAGATCCCCATCCTCCTTCACCCTCACCCTGCCAGGGCTGTCCTTTGTGGAGCTCAGCTTTGCTCTTTCCATAATAGCAGACATTTCAAACGCTATTAAAAAAAAAAAAAAAAAAAAAAAAAAGAAAAAAAATTGTCCCAAAACTCTCTCACTCCCCAAAGCTCCTCTTTTTATTTTCCCAGCAACTTTCTTTCTTTAAATTTAAGGTGCTCACCTTTGGTCCAAAAATACACAAAGCTGCTGCATAACTATTTTCCAAATAATTAATCTTTCCAGTGGAATAACTTAAAGCCTCACGTTTCCTGTTATGTTACACAGCTGCAATTTGTAACAAGAGATCCCGCACTGAGCTATGTGGGCAGAGGGCCAAGGACGTGGCGCTTTACCTACACAAGAGCCCTACATAAATAATCCTTCCCTGCATGTTAAACAGTTAGGTACTGTTCAGTTCAAGGAAAAAAGGAGATGGAAAACAAAAGCCTTTCTTTTGGTTGTCATTTCACAGTTTGGAATTAAATTTTCAGTGGTAATCTGTTTTGTTTCGTCAGCTTCAGGGGTTGGGAATGCACCTTCTCAGCTGCCAGGGACATACATGCTCAGTTCCACTACCAATAGCAGTTTAATTGATTAATTCACCTGTCACACAAATATTTTGTCTGCCATAAAGCTTACGGCCTCCTGTATAACTGGGATCTCGAAATATGCCAAGTGTAAGCAGAGTAATCCTGACTTCTCTGCCCAAAACCAGGCTTCGGTGGAAATCATGGGAGATGGCCAGGAGAGAGTGGATGTCACTGGATGGGACAGCCCTTGGAGGGCCACTGGAGCCAGGCATAAATCAGAGCCACCCTGAGCTGGTGAGAAAGGATGCCAGGAGCTGCACTGGTCCCCTGCCAGCTGCAGCATGGGGACAGCTCTGAAATTAAACCTCCCTTGGCAAACCTTCGTCCCTCCTATGCCTGGCACAACATGCAGCTCCCATCATGCTGGAATTTGGGGATCTGGCCTCCCCAAATCACTGAGTATCTCCTGTCATGTGTGTTTTACATATCTATAATAACAGCATCATATGGACTGTGGGGTGAATGCAGGCCTTGGCTGAAGCAGTAGCAGTGTTTATGAGTATTATAAATCATCACCAGAATCATGCATACTGCAATTGAACTTTCAGGATAACAGTGAGAAGGACTGGGATATGGCATAAATCAGTTGCAAATTGTTGCCTTATCAAATTGAGGGAAAGGATTTCAAAGGCTTTCAGCAGAGGCACATAAGCCCAGTGTGCATGCTCATGGGTCAACCTCCTAATTTCATCCCTAAAGATACAAGTAGGAGCTTGGCAGGAGTTGCCAAGGATGGGATGGGAAGGTCTGAAAGCATCTAAACCAGTTCAGCACCTAACCTCCTGTGCTGTAAGTGGAATTTTAGGCTTCATTCACTTCCAGTCCTCTAGATACACTCAAAGCATCTAACCTGTGGTTAACAGGACTAACATGCTGGAGGTGGGATGGACTGGAGGATGTGCCCTCTGTAAGAGCAGATGCTGCTGCTTGCCTCCTCTTTTTGGTAAGGAAAAGAGGGTCTGAGTGCACTCTGTAAAAATCGCAGTTCACTCAGCCCAGTGAGGCAATGAGCCTGGAAGGATTACTCCCAGCACCTCCCAGATTTGAAGGACTTTCCTATCTGTTTTGGGTGGGTACCATGAGACTTCCAGGTGATGGAGTGGTCTTGCTGGGAGGAGTGAGTGAGGAGACTGCAGACTGTGGTTTCCCTCAGCCCTACCTGTGGCTTGTGCTCACACTGCCAGGATTTACTCAGGTGATGGAGAAGAGCCTGGTGCCCATGTCAGGATCAGTCCCAGCTGGTCAGGTCTGCTGTCCTGGTCACATCAGACACATCAGCTACAATAACCTTTCAAGAGAGAAACAATTTGAAATTAGGCAAACAGGAGAACAGCTTCCAAAAGGCATGAAAATTAGCTTGTTTCATGCTTAGAATAACCCCATTACCTCAATATCCTGAATGAATTATGCCAAACTTCCCATGCACACACACACACACGCACAAAATCCCCCTTTGGGCTACTTAACAACAGTGAGAAATTTCAGAAGAAGCAGCTCCTGAAAAGAGAGAATTTGAAACAAAAGTGTTTTGGAGCAGAACTATAAAGTGTGTATCATCGTGCTTTGATATTTAGAATGGCAATTGTTCTTCTTATTGTGAAATATATTTCTTTTGTACCAGCAAATCCTTGAAAAAAGCTTAATCTTGCCCACATTGTGCATTAGGAAAATTCTCAAATTAAGACCTCTTTGAGACACTGATCAATGCAGTGGTGAGGAAGAACAAGAGGCAAAAAAAGCAGCTTAGAGAGGGAAACTTATTTCCTTCTGGACAGAGAGTATAATTTATTGTAAACAAGGATGGGGGGAGCTTTCTCTGCATTATGAGAAATGATGTTTGTGACTTAACTTCTCCTGTGTAAGACCAGAGCTGGAGGGTTTGCACCCAGGTAAAGCACCTGTAGAGGTAATTGTGCTTCAAGAGTGTTTAATATTCTCCTCATATGTGGGTGCTGTCAAACTCCATGCATCTTTAAGAGATTAAAAATCTGTTTGTGAACTTCTTTATTTCAAAGCACAGAATAAAATGCTGGATTCACATTAAATCCTTGCCTTTTCCTCATGTCTGGTCTTAGTTGTTTCTCCACATGTGGCTAAATCACGAGTCCACTTTTTTCATCAGAGTAAACCATAAGATTGTGTGTCACCTGGAAATGATTTTGTGCCAGCACAGCGCTTATCAGATGTCAGAGTGTCCTTACCAGCAAATTGGCCCAACCCTGGGAATAATTCTACCCTTTCTTGCATGGAAGAGACACAAATCCAGGATAAATTTGTATATACTTTTTCCACCACTTGCAGAAATTTGTAGTTTGGATATCTTCTCCCAAATTTGAAGCAGTGGGTGGCAAACCTTGGAGAAGAAATGGAAAGGACAGGATGGGAGATCATACATGGCTGGGGAAAGGAATGTAGCAGGAAAGATGATGAATTGGTGAAAAGAACAAGCAAGCAACCAAAAAGTAAAATAAACTCACAGAAACATGGGGAAGTTCCAGTGAAAGGGGAAAGAGAAACAATCTGGGAATATCAGGCAGCAATGTGGACAGTATATTTAGTTAAGCCACTGACACTGGTGGGAAAAGTGACAATTGCAGGGTTCAGATCTTAATCCAACAAGGGAATTTCAGCATGGCTTATTTTTAGACATGTGAGTAATCCTCATATTTTCAGATCAGAAAGGTAGATCCCAGCTGGTATCATCCTGTTGTCAGCGTGGACCTCACTGTTAGGGAAAAAAAAATGTTTTAAACCTCTTTTAAGTCACATTTTATTTTTCCCTGTGAATTAAATATACATACCCAAATTATTCAGATTAATAAAGACATGGAGGTAGCTACTGTGAGATGGGGAAACAGGGTTTGAGGTTTCCTGAGGGCTGAGACATGTCTGCCTGGGGAGGCTGCTCCTGCTGCAGTTGTGTTTTGCTGAGAGCAGGCAGAGCCGGAAAAGCAGAATGGTGGAGTCACTTCTGCATGATGGAGTGAGCAGCAGGACATGGACACCCAAGACATCACATCCTCAGGAGTGGGACTTGTCTGGCATGGAGAAAACAGGGTAGGTCACAATTGTGTTACCACAGGCTCTTGCAACCTGTACAGAACATGGCTTGGGAGGAAAGGGAAACAGAAGAGCACATCTGAGGGTGAGCCTGGCTCGAACATTCAGTGCACAATTTATTATATTTACGTTTTAGATGAGATAATATTACAATAGTAATTTATTGATTGTTTCCAACTCTGCTGTCTCCTCTTAAAAGTCAGACTAGACAGAAGTTTGATATAAAGTATTTTATTCACTGGATTTTAGGGTGGGTTTTTTGGAAGGGGAGGCAGGATTCTCCATCTATCCTTTAAAATGCTCTCAGCAATAAGTTTTTGAAGCTTTCAGACACTGAGAAAACAGTGATGCTTGGAGTGATCCAGCTTCTAGTGAGCTGTTTCTATGTGGAGAAGGTCCTGCTCTCTCTCAGTGACATTTTATCTGAGACTGCAAGAACTGCAGTGTCTCTTGACACAGCAAAGCCCACCATGGGCTGTTCCTTATGTGCCACTGATCTCCACTAATACCAAAAGATTAACCATAACCTCATCATCCCCTTTTTGTGCTGGGCTTTGTACTGGTAAACCTGCTGGCTATTGAAATATCCACAGAAAACTGCAACTCTTCCTGCACAGGCTGCACTTAGCCAACTCCACACTGCTCCAGAGCTTCACCATCTTCAGGGAATTTAGGAAATTAGGATGCCTGAAGGGGTCTCAAGTTGCTGGGTGCAGTGTGATGCCATGGAGAGATGGTTCCTCCACTGGACATTGATGTGGCCCCCACGGAGAGCCCCAAATCTGGGAGAAATTACCACCTTCCTTGGAAAGGAACACATCTCAAGGCATTAGCTGATCAGAAAGATCTTTGCCTGCTTGTGACCTGGAATCTTCTGCTTAACAGGTTGATTTTTAGCAAATAGACCCATATCAGAAGAATTTATCAGCAGGTTACTCTGCTTCTTTCCACTGGATTGACATGAGCAACTTCAACAATATCACATGATTTAAAATTTATTTTGGAAGAGGATGGAAATCAGTGAGATTTGGCTAGTCCATCCTCATCCTTTTATCAGTGACATTATGAGTCACTGAAATTTAGGAAGTTAGGAAAAGATAAGGAGAAGTCTATTAACTGGGCTCCTCCACATATACATCAAATTGCATCCAAGTTTGCCAAACCTTCCAAAGAGGAATTAAGGAATACAAAAGAGATGGAGAAATGACTGATATGAAGCAGGTCAGATGCTCAGAAAATATAGCATTTTTGAAAGAAAAAAAAAGGGGGGGGGAATAACTGGAGTCTCATTTTAATCAGTATAAAAATTCAACCCCATGTTTATGCAAGCATTTTAAGCTTGGATACAAGTTCTGTGGAAGAAGTGTTTTACCATAGCTTGCTGCTACAGGGATGAGAGCAGGAGCTCAGGAAAGCAAGGGCCAGGTCCTCTATCACTCCAGTTCTGAAATCTGGATTAAGCAGCAATGGTTAAAAAGGACCAGGCAGGAGCAGCAGATTTGTTTTACAGGAGGACATTCTCCAGTGGTGTGGAGTTATGGTGACAACGATGGGAAATTTGGGCAAGAAACGCTCACTAGCATCCCTCAGAGTTTCGCCTTTAGTCAGCTTTGAGAGCAGCATTTAAACCTGCAGAGGAGGGATCGCTAAGTGGTGGCACTGAACCAGCCTGTGCATCTGCCCAGCTTCAGCTCCTCGTCTTCCTCTGACCTTTTACTACGGGGAGAGGAGGAGTGGGCTGGGGGAGCAAACAGCACAGCAGGACTTCAGAAACCTTCCCAACGTCCAAATCAGGAGGAGGCACAGACCCTGAACACCCATTTATTCCAGTGAGGAGCATTTATCAGTGCCAACCGGGCATTCTCAAGAGCGGGAACCAGAACACACTTTGCAACACTCGGGCGAGGCAAGACGGCTCTTAGGGACGCGTGGATCATTTCCCCCCTTTTCTCCCCGAGCCTGGCTGCGGCAGACAGCTTTCAACCCCCTTTGCACCTCCCGGCCTTCCTCTCCCGGCTCCAACCCTGCCAAGCCCAGCTGCTCGGCTCGGGTGCCGCCGCAGCTCCCGCTCCCGCTGGCACGGCTGCTGCGGAGCGGGGCCGGGGAGGGCCCTGCTGACGCACCCGATTGGTATTAGAAGACTTCACCGGCTATTTATAGGCCCCCACCGACCGCAGAAAGCTCTTGGCCTCGCTTTTTCTCCCTCCCTCCCTCCCTCCATCTCGCTCACTGGCTTTAGCTCAGCACAGGAGGGGGAGCAGAAGAAATGCTGTCAGTAAACCAGCGAGTCCAAGTGCGACATTCCCAAGCACAGCAAAATTTCTGCCCCTCCGCTAGCGGATTCAGTCTGAACAAATTATTTCCAGCATGCCGGTCTTTCACTCTGGTGTTCTTTCCTCCTTTTCAGCCTGTATTTCTTTCCCGTTTTGCTTTTTGTTTCTTTTTCTTTCTTTTCCTTCTCTCTCTGCGCAGTTTTACTTTCCAGTTCCTGGCATTGGCTTGGCCGTTCCTCAGCAGGGCTGGATACAGACCAGAGAGGGGGAGACCTCTCTGCTGAGCTTGGCAGATTTCCCCAGTTCCTGCCAGGAGCTTCCCTGTGTGTCTCTCTCCAATACCCAGGCTGAGCCCTGACCCTTATTTTTGCCCACGACATCTGATGCTCTCCTGACTGCAGGGCCAGCCTTCAGACCCCACCATCACCCTCTGAAGGACAGATCCACGGTCCTCACCCTTGTCACCCATGTCCCTCCAGCCCCTGCCCTGTTCCCGTGCTGGTGGGTGAGTCAGTGAGGACTAAGCAGAGCTGTGGACGGAAATTGTTCCTACACATCGACCCTCGGTGCTCCTTCAGCATGAATAACCACAGGAATAACTTTTAAAGTGCTGTTGTTGCAAAAGCACAGTCTGCTCCAGTTTGGGGCAATGGCAGCATTTGGAAATGTGAGTAAAAAGTTCAGTACACCTGGATCTGGGCAATGAGGTAAAAACAATGCCTTGTGTCCACAGCAAAGGCACTGATGGAGAAGTAAAGCCAGTTATAACCACTTCAGTGAAGTGAAAAATAGAGGTCACTGGAGGTGCACATCCATTCTTTTTTTAACAAAACAATGCTGATTTCCACAATATTTATTGTCAGAAGCATTTCTATACAGAAACGCTCCTGCCTGCATTCAGGCCCTCAGGTTTACAACAGAGGTAAGAGAGTACGACTGTGGGAATTAAATCTGGAGCAAGCTATTCTACTTCTGCTTTCTCACTAAATTAACCATTGCCCCACCTGAGAGACTCGGTTCCTTGCAGCTCCATCAGCACTTCAGGGCTAAAGCAATCAAGGGATGGGAGTGTCTTCTCAGTCTTATCCTTAAGTAAATCACTTTACCTCAGTTTTTGTATGGCACCCTGTTTCATGCTTATCTCTGCGGACTTGCAGGCTCCAGGGCTCTCTCCCACTGCAGGGCAGAATGTCCAGGACCAACTCCAGGCATATCCCCAGATTGCTTGCAGCAAATAACAGGGCCAGGGTCTTTCTCTTTGGAGAGGAATGGCCACCCATTTGTTTATGTTTATTTAATGTTTACACCCAGGTGCAAACAGTTGGTCCCAAAGTTAATGCATTATGTTTCTCAAATTTATTATTATTTGTAGTATTTACCATGTCCAGCTCTGGGCTTCTCAGTATAAGAGACATTGAGCTCCTGATCCAGCAGAAATCAATTCATCAAGGGACTGGAGCACCTCAGTTCTGAGGAGAGGCTGAGGGAGCTGGGCCTGTTCAGCCTGGAGAAGAGACACTGAGAGGGAACCTCATCAATGTCTGTCAGTGTCTGCAGGGAGGGATCCCAGGATGGACCAGGCTCTGCTCGGCGGTGCCGGGCAAAGGGACAAGAGGCAACGGGCAGGAACTGGGGCTCAGGAAGTTCCACCTGAACATGAAAAAAGAACTTCCCTCTGCAGTGCCCAAGAACTGGGAAAGATTGCCCAGAAAGGTTGTGGAGTTTCCCTCATTGGAGATATTCCAGAAGCACCTGGACACACTGCTGTGCTGTGTGCTCTAGGACAACCCTTCCTGAGCAGGAAGTTTGGATGTAATCACTGTGGTCCTCTCAAATCTGACCCATTCTGTGATTCTGTAGCTCATTGAAGTGAAAACACAGGAAATTCATTTGAACCTGGGGATGGTGCTTAACATTTGGCCACAGAACCAAGAGTATTCTGCTTTTTCTTGACAAGCTTCTCCCTTCGTAACTTTCTGATCCTATTTCTAAAACTCAATGTGAATGAGGCTCTTGCTAAAGGTGTCTCACTTGCAGCTGTGTCATGACCAGGTCATGTGGGATGTGTGGGACTGAAAACTGGGTAAGGGAAAGGAAATTCTTATTCCTTCTATGCAGCTCCTTTAGAGGCTTCACAGAATTGCGTTTGCTGTGTCTGCCAAGGTGAGTGGGCTGCCAGTGGTCAAAACAAGCTGATGGGAAGGGGATGGGAAGTGTCCTGGCAAAGGGAAAGCACCCCTTCTCATCTGAGTATTCTGGAAGGTGCACGGTGTGGTACTGAAGAGCCATGTACCCCCTTGACCCCTCTCCTCACACAACTGAAAGCCTACAGAACCTTTTTCAGAGGCAAATAATTACATACGGATTCCCCTTGCCACAAACCACAGCTGGGACACTTCCTCGGTGCATCCTTCTCAACCTGGAGATGCTCTAGCCCTGCCTTGAGAACTGTATAGTCACCCTGGAAATGTGGGATAAGCCAGTAGAATTTCAGGATGCTTCTGGAAGACTGTTTTAAAATCAGATCAGAAGCAACAGCCTGCACAGGAAAATTTTGATATATTCCTCCATTCCTACTTCTTCAGTTTTGGAGAAACTGCAACATTCATAAAACCATAAAAGCAAATTATGCCTCCACTGACAAAGATCCAACCTTGACCTTTCTGCAGCACAATTAAAATGTAAAAGCACTTTTGCCATATGACTAAAATTGTTCCTTTCATTTACACCCCATTTTCTGCCAGCACCAATGTGTAAGGTGGTCATGACTCACAATAAATATCTGGTAGTTATCCTACAATAAAATCCTGATTTTGAGGGACTTGCAGCTTGAGCTGGACAAAAACCTCATAAGATATAACTTAGTCTTGAATTTAGCATCCTTGCCCACACACAGCTTTGTTTTCTCAGATTTTTGTGTGTGAAATTTTCTCACTGGGCGTTTCCTAGAAATGAATCTTGTTCTCGTGGACCACATAAAAGCATCCCTGCTACAAGTACCTGACCCTTGCCATTTGACAGAGGAATGTGCTTGGTTCATTGCTATCATTTATGGTATTTTTGCCAGTGCTGTAGTTCTGCCACTCCATTCCTAAGCAGGAAAAGCCACACAGGCTCTGCCTTGGATGGGCTGAAGTCAGATGACAACTGATAATTGCTGAGGTGCTGCAGGTGCCACACATGGCTGGGGAAGCTTGCACACAAGCACCCCTTAGGCATTTCAGAGCTCTACATAGAAGTTATGTTAATTTCTACAATACATGCTGGGGGAAAGAAACCCATATTTAAACTGCATTTCAGACCTTGGACTTAAAAGTGTTCACTACTGTATTTTAATACAGCAAATGTCATGTGGTTTCTGGTAGTGGAATAATACAAGCAACTCCGTGTGTTATGCATTCATGGATTAGGCTGGGAATGTTTGTAAACCAGGCAATAAAGCTGCATGAGCAGAAGCATTTACAAGATATCAGTGAAGTAATTTGAGTTTTTAAGTTATGGGAGAAGTTGGTGTTTGGCAGTGCTGTGTGGGGAGACAGACACTGGACAGCTGAAAACGTTCCAACCAATAGAACCAACACAGTCCAAGGTGAAGAGCAGCTTACAAATGTGTATAAATGGCATGATTTAGGGATAAAATATCACAGATTTTTTTGCCTTCAGGTAAAGGAGGGTCTGCTTTCTTGCAACAAGAGCTCAGATCCTCTCTCCTGGTCATTTGCAAAGCAAAGGGATTGGGAATGTGATGCTAAACTTCTGGAGAATGCACATGAGCATGATTATGTGATGGTAGCAATGACATTAAACTTAAATCTCAATCTGTCAAACTACACAATTAAATTCTTTCTCCTGTAATAAACCCAGTACTTTTCATATAACTATTTAGAAAGATGAATGTCATTTAAAAAAAGTAAGCATATTACACTGGTATACTGGTATATATACCTTTGTTCCCAGTTCTACTTCACAGAGAAAGGATCAGAAGTACCCAATATCTAAATGAAATGTATAAAATGGGAATTATCTCTGTTTCAGCACACAGTATTGATATTTCTTTGCTAAATACAGATGGTTTCCAAGAATTGATAAACTCATTGCAGCTGGACAATGTTTATAGGCCTACAGCAGAGGATGGTTTTCAAAGGAATTTAAATATTGCAGGGAGGGGTTTTATATTCCAGGGCCCAAAGTTTGCTTTGCGATAATGATTTAGTTTCATTGTTGCTCAAGAAAGGAGCCCTCTGTTCAAGAAGGAAATGCAGAAGGTGTGAAGTGAACAAATAAAATGTTCAATTCTCCATTCCTAGAACAGCAGAGGACTAGGAATCAGTGTGGCAGAAAAAGAGACAAAACTGGATAAATAGCAGAGCTACAAATCCTGAACAAATCAGACACGTAATACTGGTTTGCATTCCCAGAACATAAATTAACACCTGGTAAGATGACTGTGTTTTTGAGATAAAATTTTGCTTTCCATAAATACACTCTAAAATAGGCTTAAAAATCTTTCCATAAACATTTCTAGCCACTAATCTAATTGATGGGAATGTTTTCAAAAAGTAAACATAGATGAAGGAAATGCACTGCTTTTATTCACTTAAAAGTGAGTATTTGCAGGTTTTTAAAGGTATTCCCTCAGGTCAATAACTAACTAAACAATCTTATTTTGTAAACAGCTGTGGTGCGGTAAAAAAGCTAGGCTCCAAGGTCTTAGTATGAAACTATCAACAAAATAATCTCAATTATGCTCAGAAGAAAAAATATTTTTAGCAACTGTTCCCCTCAACAGGATACACACTTCTGATGCTCCCTAGAAGATGTAGTTGAAAGTGAAGGTTATGTCAGCAGGACACCTACATGGGATCAAAGACTTCTGACTGCTTGGGATGTGCATGGGTGTGATGAGCAAGGAGGGATCAGGCCCTCTTGTCAGACCCTGAATTAATTCAGGCTTTGAAACTTCAAACCTGAGAGCTTTGGGGGAATTACTTCCTGCTCACAATGGTGGAAGGGCTGCATCAAGCCCCCTACCCCAGCTACAGGCACACTGCGCACCTCCAGCAGACCTGCTTGCCCAAGCTCCTTTTACTCTGAATTTTGTGGTTTGGTTCTCCCAGGTGAAGCCAAACCCACGACACACTTCCTGCAGTTTTACCCCACACACAAATTACAGGGGGAGAGCTGCCCTGGATCTCTGAGCTGGGACACCAGCTATCCCTGCAGAGCTGATCCTCTATAAAGAGGCCCTGGTTTACCTGTGAGCATGCCTGAAACAGTCTGGTAGAAGCACTGTAACTTCTAAGCACAGTCTAACTGAGGAGTAGCTTAGCTGCTTTCAGCTGAAGCAAGCACAATCCTGAACAACCAAACATGCAAAACCCAAACCAAACCACCTGAGAGAAACCACGTTTGGCAGGCAGGCCGCCTTTTCAAACTTTTCTCTGGAGCTGTGAAATGGAGACTTTAAAAGTAAAAGTCTTCATACAACTGCTTCCCTGCCAGCACCGGCCCTGAAAAAACCCTGCTGCACATTTGGAAAGCTGCAGTGCCGTGATGCTATGACATATTTCCTCAGCTGCTGTCTCTGGAAGTGTGTGCAAAGCCCCCATGGAAAGAGGTACAGCGGCACGGGATGATTGCTTACAGACTTTCACCAGCCAGAAACAATCGTGCCCAAACTCACAAGCTTAATTTCTGTCTCAGTTCTGTTAGATTATTGCTGTCAAAGAAGGTACAGCTACAAAAAGACAATTGTCTGCCCTGAGATTCCCACCCTTTTCAGTTCTCTGAAGAGATGTGTGTATATATATATATTTTCATCTATCATTGAATGGTGAATGCTCTGTTCATTCTATTTGCCAAATTGCACAGGACCTGATGCAAAGCTCCCTTTAGTGCAGCGTTCAGAAGCCTGAGAGCATGAGTCAGTGTGAGCACTGCTGAAGGCTGCAGAACCCTGCAAGTATTTTAACCTCTTGCTAATGGCAAGGGGGGAAAAAAAGATGACAAATCCTAAATTCTCTGCTTTTGTTATCAGTTCAAAGATGGGAGTCACTTATAAACATCCCTCATTATTCCAAATGATTAGTTGAAAATAAAACCTTACCATCACTGTTTTTTTTTTTCCTTCTGACAGGATGGCTTTAATGGTCTTATTTTCTTCCCCTTTCACATTAGAGCAATCTGTATACTGTCCATCCTGGATTTCTTACAAGACACTGTGGCAAGGCTGCCAGAATGGAGCCTTAGGTGCTAAGACACAAATCTGAAAGGGTGGTGGTTTTTGTTTGTAGGGTTTTTTTCAGTGTATGATTTAACAATTCCTGCTTCAAATGAGGAACTGTGAAATCCCCCTTCCAACTCTCTTGAATCTCAATAAAAGCAAGCAGGAAAGGAACTGTAATTAGTCCCACCATTTCTGAAGTGAAAAACATGAACAAATTATTGCAGGTTACCATTTTTCACCTCTTCAATTACTGTGTATGTGAAAATAAGAAAAAAAAATCTGTATTTATAGCAGTCTGTTGATGGAACAGGTTTTTAAAGCAAACAGAATTGTATTTTTTCAGCCTGTTAAAACACCAATGTAGTCCCTTATTCTGTTATCTCATCATCTTACAGAAGTCTATCAGCTGTTTTATGCCTTTACTGCCAAAAGCAGATCTTAGTGTAAGAGTTTGTACGTAGAGATGAAGAGGTGAAACACAATTTGAGTATCTCATTTCCTTCACGGGGATTAAAATATTGGTAAGGTTCCAGTGTTTGTTGGAAACTCCTACTGGGCATTACTTCCTCCTCGTGCCCAAAATAAATTCCTCCGGTATTAATCATTTGCGGTAACAGTGTCGTTTTTTTACACCACTGACGCCGCTCCTACCTGTCAATTCCCCCTCAGCAGCAGGAGACAGGAACTGCGCTGCCGGTGCTATTGCTCTCATTTTTCTCATTCACCTGGGCAGATTCTGACACCATGCCGGATCCTGGCATGTGCTTTGTTCTCCAAAAATGTCAGAACTAAAAAACAACCAAGACCTTGAGCCGTGACACCTGTCAAACACAGGCAACCCCCATCTTCCCACTTCCAGCCCCCGGTGTCCCAAGGGAAGCCGAGGCTCTCCCAGCCCCCTCCCCAGGCTTTTCACGGCCGCCAGCGGGGCCTCCCCGGCTTCCCCCGGACCAGGCCCCGGCTCCGCTCTCCTTCTTCCCGAGGGAAACGACCTTGGACGGCGCCGGGGCCAGCCCCGGTCTGCCCCGGCCACCTCCCGCTCGGCAGGCGGCTCCGGGGCGAGCCCTTCCCCTCCCCGGGGTCTCGGAGGCGCCGGCCCCGCCTCGCCCGCCGAGGTTCCGCCGCCCGCGGCCACCGCCGCCCCCGCTCCCTGCGTGACCATCTCCCCGCCGCGCCCCCGCGCGCTCCCCATTGGCCACCGGCGCCACCCATCAACCCGGCTCTCGTTGCTGATTGGTCGGCTGCCGGGCCGGCGCGCGGGTCCCGCCCCTCGGGGCTCCCCCCGGCCCTCCCCGGCACTTGGCGGCGGAGTGTCCTCAGAAGACTCGCTGGGCCGGAGGGGCCGCTCCGCTGCCGCCGGCCGGCCCGCGCTCCCATTGGCCATCCGCCCTGCCAATCCGCCGGGCCGCGGCGCGCCGTTGGCTGGCAGGCGGGCTGGGGGCGGGGCGCTCCCCCCGCCCCGGCCCGCGCGGTGCCGCCCTGTGGCCCACTCCCGTGTGTGAGTCACGGCAGCGCCGTCAATGCCGTGTGCGGGCGGGCGGCGCTGCCTGGGCTGCCCCGGCCCCCCTCCCCCGGCACAGGGCTGGCGGGCCGCACTTGTCACCGTGTCACATCCTCCCCCCCCCCTGCCGACCCGGCTCACCCTCCCGAGCTCGGCCGCCGCCCGGGGCCGCCGCGGCGGCATGGGATAGGGCCGGGCACAGCCGCCCCCGCCGCTCGGTTTTCATTGACCTCCCCGCAGTTTAAATCCCTCCCCCGCGTGTCTCCCCCGCAGCCTCCTCGCCTCCCCCGCGCCCCCTCTCTCCGCCGAGCCCCCGCTCCCCCGGGCGCCTCCCTCGCCGGTCCTCGCCGCGGAGCCCCCGGAGCGGGTGAGTGCCGGGCACGGCCCTCCCGGGCTCGCTGAGGGGGCTGGGGGTGCGGGGGCGCGGGCCGGGGCAGCCCCGGGCTGTGCGGGGCGGCCACCGAAAACTGTTCCAAAGTTGGGGCATTCCCCTCCCGGCGCAGCCTGGCACTGCCCGCTCGGACTGCAAAAGAAGGGAGAAAAAAAAAAAAAAATAGGTATAACCTCCCGGCGTCGTTGCCAGCTTCTAATGCGTGTCGTGCTGCCGGCGATTGTAATTTTGATTTTATTTTGGTTTCTTCCCCGCCCTGGTTGAGGCTGTGGTGATGGTTGACGTGAGGGTATCCCGAAAGCCACCAGGGTCGAACAACCCCTCCATGGCAGGCTCTGGTCACTGTCCGTCCTGGAAAAGCGGGGAAACCCACCTTTTGTATTTCCAGGTGCTCCATCCTCCTCCCCACCCTGTCATTCCTGGATATTTCGCTGTTACCTGGGCTTCACTTGCCGTGGCAAGAACATGCGTGTTTGGAAGGGGGAAGCTGCAGCGGGGAGTTTTGGTGTCTTGGCATGGTATTGGGAGCGCTTGATGTGAAATGGTTATGTCTCTGTTTCACTATTGATTTTTCTTTTTTCTTTTTTTTTTTTTTTTCCCTCTCCTTAATATATTTTTAGAACGTGAATGTGGTTCTGTACGTACAGACCAGCTAAAATAAAACAGAGGCATGGAAAACCCCAGCAAATACAGCAGTGCTTCCATGCGCAGGACATCCAAAGCCTCAGTACTCTGCTGGGTTTATTTATTAATATTAATTGCTCGATCTTTGTAATTTATATCACATGGAAACTAATTGCTGAATTGAAGGTTTACCAAACCTCACAGGGCTCCAAAATCATCCATCTCAGGCATCTGAAAAATAACTTTTGTTAAGAGGAAAGGCCAGCATCATTCGGGGAATCCTCCACATAAAGTTTCTCTTTCTAAAGGCAAACACTCTTGTAAATAAGTCCTTTACTCAGTGAGTACTCAAGTGTATGCAGAAGGTCAGTGAATTTCTAGAGAAAACTAAATTTTTACTAAATCTTGTCTTGCTTTTCTCTATAAATAGAGGGAGGGAAACAAAAATAAATTAGCTGTGATATTGACATCAAATAGAAAATCAGCCCTTTTCCCAAGGGGTAACTTTCCCAACATAACCTGAAGACTTCCTAATTTTTGACTTTATGGGGAGGGGTACTTCAACCGTGGTCTGTTGAATCAGTATGAAGTGGGCCTGTTTCTCCTCTGGAACTGGTTTAGCACCAGTGTAACTTCTTTAACAGAGCAGATTTGCATTAATACGAGGAGTAATCAAGCAGCTCACGTTTTGAGAAAGGCCCCTGTAGTAATGACGTGACAAGTCGTGATTCCTCCCCTCATCAGACCCAATTACACCACCCTTACTCACTCTGAGTGGCACTTTACTGCGCAAGTGCTCCCTGCGATGCTTGTGTGACTACTTGTGTACTATAGTGCCAATCTGGGTGAGGTAGAGTGGCGCTTCTTTTTTTCATAACTATTTTATTCCCTTTCTTTGAAATGACAACGTGTTGGATAACTATTTTTCCTTGGGCCATGAAGAAAACTTCTGAGGATTAAATGTAAATCTGCTTTGTTAAGTGACCGTACCAAAAACCCCCTCCTGTTTAAGACTTCTGTGCTCCAAGTGAAACGGGCAGGTAAGTTTTCTCTCTGTTTTTTGCTACATAAAGTAGGAAAAAGATTGTTGAAAAATTGATTATCTTGTCCTGAAATTCCTCTGCGCCTGTGGGACTCCATACCTATATGCGGTGTTCAAGTTTGAGTTGTTTTCCTAATTCCCCTCTGTCTCTAGAGCCGCCCCCACTCCCCAGACATTCACGTTGCATTGTTAAAGTTTTTGCTATTGAAATCACTGGCAGAAGGATCGGACCCTCGGCTGGTTTTCTTTAAAGCAGTTGATAATGACTTGGATGTGATGCTGTAGAAAGATAATATTATCTGGTGGGTCCACGGCTCAGATCTACTGTCTTACTACAATCTCAGAAAAAAAGCTCTGTGCTAAGCAGGCTGTGAAGAAACTACATCTTAACAAAGAAGAATTGTCTTCTGCCTTTCTGTACTTATTTATAAATCTCTTGAAAGTTTGTTTGATACTCTCAGAACAAGACAAAATCCCTTCATGTTTGTTTCATGTTTTCACTTCCTCATATGACTGTGTTCATTGCTAAGCCTTTGTGTCACTGATTGAGATGTTATTGTAATTAACATTAATTATGCAAACTAGATTGTTTTTAGAGGCTCTCCAACTCTATATTGATATTGTCAACTTGTTTGTTTGTTGAACAAAAATCCACACATTTCACCATTCTCAGAGGAAATAGATTAGCCGATTCCAAGTTAATATATGCATGGGAAACCATGGCAAAATCAAGTTATATTAGCTCGAATGGCATGTTGAATCTTGATGGATGTGGTGAACGGAGTATGGTTGGATCTGAAATATCAAGGCTGCGCAAACAGGGGGAGCAGGAAAGGGGACTCTAGGTACAGTCATTCGGGGAGGGTGTTTACACTGCAGAGTTCCATTACATTTTTTCCAGATAGACAGTACTAGATCAATCGGGCCAAATTCTACTGTCCCTGACTGAACAAAACCCTCACTAAAACATACTGGAGCTGCCTGCTTGAATTTGTTTGAGAAATGGAGAAAAATAGCAGAATATACTTCATTAATTATTTAGGATGTTTTTGATTTTAGACTTGGAGAAGATATCTTCCTTAAATTTGGTTTAGAAGGTGTTCCAGGGTTGTCTTTTTAAAAGAAAAGCTTAATAAAAATACCCTTGAAATATACATCCCTGTAGCAATGGTAACATTTTATAATTTTTTTACAATGTTAATTGTAGTGACATTCACAAAAGTCTCCATGTCTGATTCCGAATCACCCTCTTGAAACCCTTCTGAGCTGAGAAGGACTTTAGAATTTCTCCCTAGAAGTCAAAATTGTTGCAATATTTATATATTGTATTCTATTGTGCTCTTAGGAAGAAAAAGAATAGAGGTGGGGAGAGCTTAAATGGGAATTGGTTGTCATGAAATCACATCTGAAAATATATGCAGACTGGCAGATTATTCCCTGTCTTAAAAATCAAGTCTCTCTAACTTCCCATTTAAATAAGCAAAATTTGGTTTGCAGTTTGCTTTGGGTAATGAAAGAGATATTTTTTTTGTTTCTACTTTTGGTGCAGTGGTCCTCTGGAAAGTTAGAAACAGCGCCCTGGGGCTCAGCGAAGTGGAGGGTGTATAATTATATGGGAAGGTTCCATAGCATCAGTGAATTAGCATTAGCAGCTGAGTGAGTTTGTTAAGCTGTAGAGATGGCATTATGGAAATCAATAAAATGCTGATTTCTTTTTCTTATTGCGGATTCCATGTTAAAAGGAAAAGATGCTATTTGTTTGTCTGCCTTTCACGTAGGCTTGCCAAACCATTAGTTGATTTGGAAAGGCAGGATTTTTTCAGTTCTGGCAATCAGTAGTCAGGTTTGTTTTCTTTTGCTTTTTTTAAACTCTTAAATCTTTATTTATTAGATTGTCTTCCAGAAATCACACTAACATCCTGGCCTGCAAGCGGCTTCACGTGTGTCTGTTTGTCAGCAGAGGCAAAAGGGAAGGTCTCTTATTTTTCTTATGACATGCTGGTGTGGCATTGTTTGTTGTAGCCCAAATGCTCTGTGTTCCTGATGTTCCTGTTTCTGTTTTAAATGAAATTCTCCCAAGGATTTGGAGGATACTGATGCTGAAATCCACATTCAAAATAAACGAGAAATAGTGACCTTAACTGTTTTCAGAGGTGTGAGTCAGGAAGAATGATATTAAGCACTGTAAGATGTGTAATATGCATTGGCCTTTATTTCTTTGTCTCAAAGCTTTTCCTGCTTTTATACCAGAGAGACAAGTATCCAGATCATTCATCACACTGAGCTCTTACAGAGACACGACAGACCAGCAGCCTTATGTTGCACGCTGTGGAACGTGTACGATGCATTAGGTTCTGATGATCTATATAAAACATTTTAATTGGGAGGAGCTGTAAATGGGAACGGCTGTCTTCTACTCCAAGGCTTTTTCTTCTCTTCTCCCCGATTGAAATTAAACTTAAGTTCATGATCAAATTATTCTGTTTTATTGTAGCTGTATGCTATGACTCCTGATGAAATGGTTTATTCACGCTAAGGTACACTTTGGGGGACCCCTCTCTGCCTTTCTGGTGGATACTGATTTGGTGGACTTTCTGGGACTAAGAAGGTCCAACCTGTGGCGTCTTCATGGATGCTGTGGCGAGCATCTGTTCTGTGACATGTAAGCAGCCTGTGTAACAGAGTTTGGATATCATGAGGCTCGTGGAGCATGTTCTTGTACAAAGAGAAACACTCCAAGATGCTGAGTGTATGATGCAGACAGCACTAAAGGTTGACAACTTGGAAAATGAATACTGTGGTTCATGCTGACATTTCAGAGGGAATTCTGATGGAGGTGTGGTCCCAGTGAAGGTAAACTCACGGGTCCAGCTGCACAGATAAAATAGCAGCCTTACTCTTATCTCTTTGGTAACCCAAACCTGTTTGCTGATAAACTGGCAAAATTATGTTTATAGTCTCCCTATGCTTTGTTCCTGCTAATCTCTAATTAAGTAGATCCAGGGAAGGGCAGCATGGTGCTTTTAGTGCTCAGCTACGGCTTAGAAATGACACTCTGCTTTCTAATGGTTACAAGCAGGTGAAGTGACAGGAAGGGCAGAGATGTTGGAGTAATGTGATCTGAAATTAAATTCCTGATTCTCTAAAATATTTACCCATAGCTGTAGTGATCCACAGTGCTTCATATCTGCCATTGGCCATGTGTGTCCAGTTAAGGACAGTTAAAAAGCACAGAAATACAGGGCGGGGGAGAAAAGAAAAAAGGATAAAGAGATCATAGCTGAACCAGAACAAAACCTCTTTAGCTCCTCCCATTTGAAGTAGGGAGGAATCCCAATAAATAACAAGGGTAAAGTCTCACAGAACTGCAAAATTACTGTAGAGATTGTGACTCTGAAAAATCAGGTTCTATTTAGAGAAGGAATTGTAGTTACTCTGTGGTCTTGTCCATAACCTTGCTAATGTGGCTAAAGCATTAGTTCTGAAAACAAGTGCATTGAGAGCTTGGAGTCTTTTTCTTTAAAATGTACGAGTCTATATTCATGTATTTTCTGTGGGGCAAAATAAAATATTGTTTGTTGGATTACCCAATTTCAATATTGTTATTAAAAAATAGAAACACACCCTGTTTTTCACCTGTCAAATGAAGTCAGATATTCATGTGGATGCCTTTTTCCTCTTTTATCTTTTTTTTTTGTTTCTTTCCTTCTATGAACCTTTTAATCATCTGCTTTCCTACTTTCTGTCCTACTGAATCCCCTTTTTATTGTTGCTTTGATTCCTTCCACTTCATTCCAGATTTTTTTTCAATTTCTTATTGTTTCTTCTAACTTTAATCAACTACCAATGTTGCTGCTTGTCTATAGAATCACAAGGTCCATGTTGAGGTATCTCATGCCAATAATATTTAGTGTCCTCTGTCCTTGGCAAGGAAAAGGTTTACCACTGCTGACCTGTAGTCCGATGGAAAATGTGAAGGGGGAGCCTGTAGGAGGTGTGACTTGAATTGGTGCAGTCATCTAGAAGGAGTCAGGGCCACAGCCAGAAATTATACCCAGGTGTCATCAGCTTTCAGACACGTGCCCTGTGCTGTAGCAAAGCAGGTTTTTTGCTTCTTCTATCCTTTGCAGAGATATATTTATTTTTTTTTTAGTTTATTTTTCTGCTTCTATTTATTTGGCTGTCTTTTCTGGTTTTGTCTTTTCTCCTCTTTAATATGTAATAGCTACTAATGACCTCTCAAACTGTATCACAGGGGTGTTAAGGCTAGTGTGTTTTCCCTTATCCCGTCTGGAATATTTGGCTCTTGCCAAAGAAATTGGCCTCTTGAGTACCATGCACTGAAAGTGTATGTGCATATGTATTGAAGATACCAAAATGCTATTAAAAAAAATCAAACAAGATTTGTAAGTCAAAAAAAGCTAATACTTGTTTTGAGATGCAGTGTGAGAACTAAAGTATAAAATGAGATAGGCAAAGATGCAGCATTTTTTAGAGAACCTTTAAGCTATTAAACCTTTCTAAAGGAACACATCAGTTCTTTTCTGAGCCTACTCAACTGAAGGAAGGTGAGCAGTCCTCCTTCCTGTGAGAGGGAACAAATCTGATAGTAAACTTTTAAAACAGAGCTGATGTCTTTAGGTGGTGGTGATGGTTGTTGCCTGATGTCAAGTGAAGGAAGTAGTGGCAGATATGCAGTCAGAAAATGCCCAGGAACAGGTATTCAGCTAATACAAGGAGGCTGTTTTAACTGTCCTTTGATTTGGAATATTTTAAATTTATTCTGTTTCAGATATTTCAGTGCAAATTCTACAAAAATTTCTGTCTTTTTAGACTGGCAGATTTTTGTAGCATGCCTATCTTGAAAAATCCATAAGAGGGAGGAGGTAAAAAAGTAAATCTCAAATACAGTTTACTTCTGTCTCTCCTGCCACTTTCAGAATGATATCTCATCTTGTTCTTATCCTTGTTCAGAATAAAAGCTGTGATAATCCATTTCCTTTGCTGTGATAATCCCTTGCCCAAATGTCTTGGTAGCATAATTTGATTGTGGTGCTTGGACAGCTATCATATCACTCCTACAAAGCAATAATAATAGTTGCTACAAACAATAATATAATCCAAGAAATCCGGAGTTAAAGTGCTTACAGCAGAGACGAATTGCATGCTAGAGAGTATTACTGTATCTTCCTGACTGATGTCCCTCATTGGCCAAGACAGACTTGCAGATGAGTTCTTAACATATTATTTAACAAGATGGTAGTGCTCTGTGTCTAAATTGCTTGTTGTTGTGGGTTTTTTTTATTGCACCTCCCCAATGTAGAGTTCAGAACCTCCTTATTAGATTTATGGGAAAGCCACAGATCCAGATTCCTTCTGGAACTATTGCAGCACGAGGGAAAAAAGTGTAGGGATTTTTTCAAGAGCTACTTAAGTAGCCTGTGCTCCTTGCCTTAGAAAAGTTAAGAATCCTTATAAGTGCTGGGGCTTTTGTGCAGTTTTTGTTTTATTTTTTTATTTTGCCTTTACCTTTTTTTTTCCACTTGAACCCTGATTCTGAAGGAGCTGGGGCACTTATCCAGCCTATCTTACATCTTCCCATTCAGAAGAGGATGGAGTGGGAAAGAAGATCTGCATTGGACTTCAGGTGTTCTCTCTAGTCCCTTTGCCGCCCCTAAGTTGCACTACTTCAGCTTGAAAAACAGCAGAGGAAAAATTCCTGCTTGAACACTTTTTCCTGGCTTTAATGAGAGATTTTTACAAAGAGAGGAAATAGTGTAAGTGAATGCATCCAGCACCCTTTAGGAAAGGGTCACCACCACAGGGATGCTGCTGAAAAAGGATGCCAAATCCTCCCAGACTCTGTACCAGGCTCTTTGAAAGGCTTCTATGAAATAAAGAATCTATATAAGCCAGTGTGTATGTATATTTCTGAAGGTTATGCTGGATTTCTGCCATGCCACAAACCCTGATTAGAATAATTTATAATAAAAAGTGAGGCATAGATTCCAGAAATGGATAATGTGATGGGGGAAGCAGGGAGGTGAGTAGCAGAGAAAGCAAATCTGAACATTTCCCTGGTCCACAGATGTACCCCAAAGTGTGGATTTACTGCCACTGTCTGTAGGAAGAAGCTACAGTCCTAATTTTTGATGTCGGAGATGACTGTTATATGGTTGGCTTAATACACATACTGTGCACTGCTGTTTGTTTATTTATTTGCAGTAGGACTTGGGATATTTCAGGTACTTTCCAGGTGCTTACAGATAATTTCTGCTCCAAGGACTTCACAAATCAGGGAGGCCAGAGGAAAGTAACTGGGTGGGAATTTAGTGCTGAGAACAGAGCGAGGTTCACAGGATGCAGGGCCCTTGAGAGCAGTGCAGGTGTGTGGCAGAGGTGCTGTGCAGGTAGGATAAGGAGGAGGATGCCTGCAGTGTCCTCCAGGAAAGAAACGGGCACGTGGTGTGTCTGGAAAGAAAATACATCCTTTTGCTTTTCTTCTGCATTGCAAGTCAGTCTGTGGTCAGTTTAGGCGCTCCTAACTCTTGATCTGTCTCTTGCATCCTTTTCCCTGTATTTGTGATTGTGTGATGTGATGGCTTTGTAAGTGGAGTTATTCTGTCACGTTCTATGCAGAGGAATGCTGTGAAAGTGGGAGAGCAGGGGAATGAGGCACGTGAGGTGTGTGCATGCAATATGAGACTTGACATGGACAGGGAGAAGTGCATTGGGGTTTTGCACAAGCATTCTTTGGGGCATGAAGTGTCATCATCTTCAATTTTTTTGCTGTGATTAAGGCCCTGAGCATGCCTGTAATGCAAAACAGAAAACATAAAGAAAATGTTTTCTCTTCAGCCATCATTCTAGCATACTTATGTGTGTATGAATCATTCCTCCTCCATCTGGAAGGATGAGATGCAGAGCTCTTTTCTAAGGAGGTATCTAAAGTACATGCTCATAGCAGCCAGCAATTGGCATGACAAAAGGGTTATAGCAAGTGGCTGGCACTTTTCCCATGCATCTTGCCACTGGAAACATAATGCTTTTGCAATGTGCTTGTTCTGCAGGCACCAGTGTGCAGAGCCAGTCCTTGGGACATGCGAACGGAGCCGTTGTATGTTGTTCGCTTTTGTTCGTGGCACCTTCTCAGCAGCCCAAAAACTGGGAAAGGGGACTAACACTGATAAACTGTTTTCCTTAAGCGTGATGTGGAGTGGATGGGAACAGTGGGGTACTCGTGGAATGTCCCCAGGTGTGGGAAGATGGGCAGCAAGGCATCTGATACTGCCAGTGTAATATCAAGTGTGGGAGAAGACTTTGTTTTGCTTCTAACCTTCTCTGCTTTGCACAGAACAAGGAAAAATATAGTAGTATTGAGTGCACAAGAAAGAAGGTCTGATTTTTAAAAACGTCATCTGTTCATGTAAACTATCTTGTATGTATTTTGTCTTTCACTTGATTTGCAAGAAGGCCAAGGCCCTGAATCATTTAACTTAGTCTTAAGTGTTCTTGTGATGTCAAGAAAGGGTTTTATTGTGCTTTTTTTTGGTAGAGGAGTGTTTAATGTGGTGTCAGAATAGGCAGTAGAAAGAAGGGCCCCTTAATCTCAGTGCTCTCCTTTAACAGCTCTATTGTTACCTTTCTCTTTTGCTGACCATGACTGGGAATGTCCTTGTCTTGCAAGCAGCGACCAGCCCTGCATGTAGTTCAAACCTAAATGTAGAAACTGGGTGTCCTTCTGCTGAAGCTCCTTGGGGCATTGAAACTCACCAAATGCATGCCCGTGGGATTGGACATGTCTTTGCTGCTTCCTTCTTTTGGAGGATGATTGGAGATGAGGTAGAGGAGAGTCCAGGATTCATTGCCTGACCTCAGGTCTTTGGTGCAGTAACAAGGTTTTGTTTTGGATCAGTTGTTCTCAGAGCAGGGACCAGTGGCTTTTCCTCCCTGGGGAGTGCCTCTGCAGACAAGAAGAACCTCTCTGCCCCCCATTCCTGCTCTGCTTTTTAACCAGTCTGTTCTGCAAGGCAGGCTCATTTCTGCTGCAGGAGCTGAGAGCCATCTCTCCACCGCACACAGGATAGTCAGGAGGTTTAGGGCACTGCTCCTGCAAGACCTCAGCTGACTTGGATCACAGTGGGAATGGCAGGGAGGAAATCAGCCTGACTGGAGAGTGCCAAGGCCTGCTCTGCTGCATGGAGAATGCAGGCTGCTTAGTGCCTTGTTTATGAAGCACTTCAGCTTTTGAAGGACAGGATTCTGTCTTAGTGCATGGATGGAGAAACCTCCTTTCTGCTTCTTTGCAAAGGGAGCAGCCCTGTTCTTGGCATCTCTTATGAGCTGACTCTCCACAGTGACATGGTGACCTCAGGAGTTCAAGTACTGTCCTGTTCCTTGGTATACTTTGAGTTTGGGGTAGAGGGATATGGCTGGTGGGTCTGTAGGCTTTCTGCAGAAGGGCTTCTCTTCTAGGGTGAGAACAGCTGTCCCCTTTCCTTTGGAGCTGTTGTGACTGCAGGCAGGGATTGTGAAATCCTCCCATGCCACTGAAGCTGAACACTGTGTCAGTCTGCTGCCTCGCAAAGTGCTTTCGGGGGGCTGCTCTGGATCTGGGATGTGAAATGTCCTAGAAAGCCACTCTGCCCTGGAGAGTGAAATACTCTTGCATATTAGGGCGCAGTGTTGGACTTTGTATCTCGGGAGAGCTTTGCTTTGACTATGTCTAAAGCTTCTGTGTTTATCTTTTTTTCTGATACATGATAGCCTGGAGAAGACCCTTCAGGCAGGGATGCTTTGTTACTTTCTTTAGCTTCATAATTGCTGTTTATACTATAGTGCAATAAACACAATTAGAATTTTTGGCTTATTTCAGGGTGTGTGCTTTCATGTGAAAAAGGTTGGATATGTTGACTCTGCCATCTTTCTTACCTGTGCCTGAGATATTATCTGATTATGATCTTTCCTGATACATAGCAGCTTTGGAAAGGAAATAACACTCCCTATACTTTCAGAAACATTTCAGTAGCTTAGCTTGAGTATGCAGTACAGTGGTAACAGACATGAGGGGTGTTACGTTCAGTCTCTTGCTTTGAAAACTGGCTTCTGGATCCTGCAGAGCATGGTCAGCAGATGGAGGATGTTCACATTGCACACTTCACCTGCAGTGTCCAGCTGGAACATGCTCCATGTCCATATGTATGAATTCAGTTTTGCTTTTCTCTGTGTTATGGGTCAGAGTTTACAGTCTGGGGACACCTGAGGCAGAAGAATTGCTCTGCCATGTGTATATGAATACACTCAGCAGGTGTAGCTTGTCCTGTAAAGTGTTTGGTATTTTCTAGTCCGAGTCAGCTGTGGGTATTTCCACTTGTTCAGAGGCTGAAGACCAGGTTCCCATGACCTAAATTGTGCCTAAGGCTCTATGCTTGAAGGCCAGGAGTCAGATGGGAGGAAGTAAAAGATACAGTGACTTAGGTGCAATTTAGGACATGTGAATCTGGCTCCTCCTCTCCTGAAATACCAGTGTGCCAAAAGCATCTGATGTAGGAAGCTGCTAGGGCCAGGCCAGTGACCGCGTTTCACTTTCCAAAGTATTTCTAAACATACCAAACTAGACTTTGCACCTTTAACCAATTTGAATTCTCAAGCCAATCCCTTCAGTGTTACGCAGATCAAAGAACCTGATCCAAGCAGCAGTTCTTGTTACTGGAAGGGTCCTGACATCTCACTTTACCCTCTGGAGAGTAACTGGAGGGGTGGGGTTGAGGTCTGGAGCTGTGTTAGTACATGTGTTGTTTTCTGCCTCAGGGGACTTTTGTTGTTGTGCATTCTTTTGTTTTTCCATCTTACACAAAATCTGAAAGCTTCTGTTGCAGCTGTGGCCTAGGAGTAGTCAATGCTCTGTTCCCCATCAGCACCAGATAGACCTGGGAATTTTGGGCTCTCGGACAGGGATGCTGAGGTTGCTTTGCAGCCTTCCGAGCATGTTGGGCTGTGGGGGATTGAGCCCTCTCAGGCTTGCTTGTGGCCAAAAAGAGTGTGATCTCTCACTGGTAATCTCTGACTATCAGTCATCCTCTTCTCGTTTGGAAGAACTTTGACTTAATGAGAGGTACATCAGCTTGAGTAATTTCTATTCGAAGATATTAAGCTCTGTGGATACTGAAGAATATTGTATCCTAAGCTTTTGAGCACTTCTGAGTGTAATGCAGTGCTGTTCTTGGAATGATTTGTTTCAACTATAGGGCCAGTTTAAATAGAACTATTTAAGTACATGTTGCTGCTCATCATACATCAAAAAGTGAAGTTCAGTGAATAATGAGTTACCACGGGGCACCACAATGAGATAAGAACTCATCATAGCTTTTCAATAAATGGCAATGTCATTAAAAGAAAAAAAGGTTTTGTGTATAAGCTTAATTGGAAAAGCCAGAAATCTTGAGTGGAGATTTTTAGCATGCTGACCAACTTAAATATATTGTAATAAGAGCAAATTTATGTGTGCAGAGGGTGTCCAAGATTTTGATTGCTGCACGAGGCACATGGCTTTGGGGTATTTTCATGTGTATGCCTTTTGTGTAGATAAGTGACAGTACCTGATTTCTGGTCCTGGAGGGAAAATGTACTACCTTATTATTGAGCAGCTTTCCAGGATGCAGTAGTTGTCATTAAAACTCAGCAGTAGACCACAGAGCTGTATTTGGCAGGTGGGGATTTTATTTTCCCTAAACTTTTAATGGCAATGACTTGCAGTTATGTCATGATGTAGTTTTAAAGTGTGCAAGACAGTTTGGCTCATTTATGTTCTCATTCAGGTTTCTAACATGCACACAGAAGCAGCTGCTTTCTGGGATTGCTGATAATACGGAATACGGTGAGGATGGCCAGCCCTTGGTGTGTACAGGGATATCAGGCACTCCCTCTCTCACTGAGTTTTGCAGCAAAGTCACTATGCTCAAATTTCCCCGTCTGCAGAATGTGGCTCCACCCTGCAGTTTATAAAATATTTTAGCTAAAAAATTTTAAGGGGAATGATGTGCAAGATCCATGTCACTTTTCTTCCCTTTGTGGCGCTTACTGTAAGTTATTGCTTTTAGCAAGTAGAATCATTGTACCACAGTGGTCTCAGGGATAGTTAGCAGGACACCACAATCTGCCCATCTGCAGCAGCTCTGCTGGAAAGGTCTCATCTGCAGGAGCCCTTGTTTGCTCTTAAGGATGAAATGCAATTGAGCATCTGGTGAAGTCTGCTCTATGGTAGAAATTAACTATGACTATATACCTGGGGATTTTCTAATCATTAGTCTTAAATTGATTATTTCCTACTAGTTGTAGGACTCCAAAGAACTACTTTTTCTTCCATGAGAAAAATATCCTTTCAGTGGGCAAAAGAAACACTACAGGTTAGATGTGACAACAATAATGCATGAAGAACAGTGTGAAGAAAAAGACAACTTCCTGTTCTGTGGTGTTCCTGATTTTTTTTTTTTTTTCCCCTAATTACATGGATTTGGAAGAGTGAGCTGGTAGGATATGAATGTTGCCATCCAATAATAAGAGCTGTGGTCATGGGTGCCATGCAAGCATGAAGATTCAAGAGACTATGATGTGTTTTCAGGGATAGACCAGGAATAATTCAGGTCTGCATATGGCTTTCTCTGGTACAAAGGTAAGTTAAGGGAATGTCTGCAAAGCTAGTGCCCAAAGCTGGAATTGTGCTCCCTATTCGAGTTAAACCAATGTGTAAACAAACCAGTTCACTTGATGTTCCCATTAATTTGGGCTGCTTACCTTTCCAGTTTTTCTAGCTTGTGAATTGAGCAGAATGAACCAGTAGGAAAAATGACAGTCTGAAACTGGCTTGGCTTGTCTCTGACTCTGCCCAGAAAGCCAGTTCCTTTTCTACCACCAAAATAGGGCCTGGCTCCATGGCTATTGTTCAGGACACCTGAGACAGCAGGATCATCTGCTGCTGCCTAGAAAAGGACAGCGAGGAAAAACTTTCAATCCTTTGCCAGCTCTTTCTGCATCTTTCTACCTGCTAAGGCCTTTCTCCACCTTACAAATGGTGTAGCAGCTGTGGCTTGAAAATCCCTGGGGTTTTCCCCTCACCCTGGGGTATTTTAGTGTGTCCAGCCCTGGCACCTTTAGAGGCACAGGCAGCAGAAGCTGTGCGTGGGGCCAGTGCCACATCTGTGCCGAGCACACTGCTCTGCCTGTGCCTCCTTCCAGCATGGCCACACTGTACAAAGCAGGCTGGCCTCTGGGAAGACAAGTTGTGCCATTTTTCTGACTTGAGACCTTCAGGCCTGCAATGACCTTGAGCCTCCTGTCCCTGAAGAAGGGAATACCACGAAGTAGCCTTTCCTTTTTAATGGGGAGCCAAAACTTGGATTACTGAGCGATCTCTGGGACCAGTTGAAGTAGTTTTCCCACTGTGTGTGAGGGGGAATAGCAAGGAGAAGGAGACTGGATACTCAGTACAGCACGTAATTTGATTGTGTAACTCCAGTGCAGCATGCTCATGACGTGTGTTTCTGACTTCACCAAGAACCACTGAAGGTGCAAAGCCCCTCCATGTCCTCTCTGTTCCAGGAAGTCCAGACAAGCTTCTGGCTAAGCAGTCAACAAGTCCACATAGTCCCTTTGGTGTTTGAATGCCTGTGGAAAGAGTAGTTGGCAGTAGAAGTCATTTTCTGAATTTTGTTGCTGACTGTGACAAAAAAAAAAAGTCAGCTTTCTTGACCTGCAGTGATGCCAAGGCTGTGTGCAAGCTGGAGAATGCAGCCAGTGGTCTTTCCCTGGTGCCTTGGGTCTTTGGAAACAGATTTTATTGGTATTAAAGTAGACCTTAGCCTTCCATGGGATCTGGTTGAATTCAGAGGTCTGCAGCTGAGATCTGAGGGCTGCCTTCTGGTCAGGCTCACTTCACCATCAATTTTTATATGGCTTTGCATGGGGCAATAGTAGAGATTTTGATGTTCTGTGTTCTCACACATCACTCCATGCTTTGGTATGCTGCCTGTGTATCAGTGGATACAGTTGGAATACTTACCTACCAAAAGCGTTTCCTTTTTTCCCTTGATATTGCTAGAAGCCGTTCTCAAGTACATTTTGCCAGACAAGATAAAATGAAACCTGTGAATCCCAAACCCCAAGATTTACTGTAGGCTCCAGTCGCAGAAATTAAGTAGATTGCAAACTCCCAGGAAGTTGTTTGAATGCTCTGTGAGGAATACCACCCAAGAAAGGGGTATTCTTGCTTCTTTAGAGAGAACAAGAGATCAGCTGAGACCATTTTCTCTAGCCTTATGTAGAAATGTAAAAATAATTAATGGAATTTTATTTTTAACTTTTTAAAGTTATTTTTTTAATTTTTAGTTTACTTTTTTAGTTATTTTTTATTTTTTTAGTTAACAAGTTGAGGAGTAGCAATAGAAGTTATTAGAGCTGTGATTAACTGTGTTTGATCTTGTGGCTGAATCAAAAATGTGGATTGGTTTGACCTGAAACATGGAAAGTTTCTTTTAACTTTTGAAAAGTTAAGATTTTGGCTAATCCTAAACCCAAGTATTTTGGATTGTCTAAAGTCCTTTAGGTTAAAGAGTGATTGAAAACAGTTTTCTAGTTTCAGGAGAATAAGAATCTTTGTGGCTATTCACTGAATTCAAATTTATTTCACTCGTCTTGAATCCACATTTTGCTGAATATAACATGGGAGAGGGAAAGGGAGCTGCAGTCCCCCCAGAGTCTGTCCTGTATCATGAGAATGGAATCACAACTGTTTAACTCCCTTTTTCAAAGCATGCTGCACACATCTCTGCAATAGTCCTCCAGACCAGAAAACTATCAAAAATTGATAACAGACAGACAAAACTAAAAGTCTGTCACAGTGAGAAACAGAGCTTTTTCTTTTTTTTTTTTTTTTCTACAAAGAGCAGTGTGCATGTAGCAGGCAAGTGAAAATTATTCCCTAATGAAAAAACAGTAAAATTGCTGAAGACCACAGCTAAACAAAGGTCAAACTGCAGTCTGAATAGAGACTGCTAAATCTAGTTGCAATACCTACAGAATGCAGTATGAAATGTAGGTAGCTAGCCCAAGGAATATTACCACGCATAGATATGTGTGTAGGTAATACATGCAATCATACTTTTTGAAAGCTTGTCATCAGAACAGATTGCAAAGCATGGAATGCACACAGGAGTTGAAAAAGATGGAGCTGCAGAACATAATACCAAGGTCACCACAGAAACAGGGCATTTTTTTTTCAAGAGCACAAGAAGTGTATCAAGGAATAGTGGATTAAGGAAATTGTGTGAGATAGTGATACAGGTCCTGACATTCCAACAGTGTGTATGATCCATGCTGCATCCCCTTTTACCTGAGATATGAAGGAAAAGATTAACATGTTTAAAGTAAAAGTTGACAATTCAATGTAGTTATCAACCGAGTTATTAGTATATGGTTCTGGTGTACAGAAATAAATGCTATTTTGAACTGTTGTCTGTATACAAAAGGTCTAGATGAGGCCATCTTGACAGTGTGGTTACATGGGGAAGGTACAGAGATGAGGAGGCTTCCAAAAGAGGAAATTGTGTCTAGACTTCAAAATGCCAGTTCTGTGTTTTGTTTTAGGTGGTGATATCCTGTCTGGTATCTTTGAGGAGAAATAATTGAGAGCAGTCAGTGACATGTAAAGAGGTGCTATGTATCATTTCAGAGTAAAAGTTCCTAAACTTTTATATTGAAAACTGTTACCAACTCTCAAAATTTGTCACACTAGAAAGGCAGCATGTGTTTTATTGTCTGATAGAATATCAGTTTGATACCACTGGCCAGCAGTGATGCAATTCTTGTGAAGGCTATTTGCAAGGTGTTGACTAACTTGCATGCTGTAGTCAGTGTGCCTTCTTCATAAATTTTTTTGTTAAAGGTTAAATATTTTGGTTTCTTTCATGTTTTAGCTGTCTTGGGGGTTGGAATGGATATGCTGATTCTCATACTGGTGTTTTTATAACTACATGTAAGTAAAATATAGAACATTGGACCCACAGAGTAAAGTTCACTGTTTCTGATAGTTCAAATTAAGTTTCCCCACTTTTGTGTATTTTCCATGTGTACTCTATTTCTGATGTTGAGAGGGGGAATCTCAAACTCAGTACTTCCCTAAATGAAGAGGAAAACAATTATTTTTGTTGTTTGTGGTAAATCTACAGAGCAGTATTAATGGTCTGTAAAACATCTTCAGATAATTGACTCAATAGAAACTTTTGAAAAATTATTTAAACTTGAAAGAAATGTTCCATGGGAAGAGAGGACAAGATGGAGTTAAAATCATCAGGAGGGTGAGTTGGTGTGTAGGTGAAGATCCTTTTGGAATATATTAATGTGAAATAATAAGGCAGAGGAGTGTGTATTTAGGTGCTAAGGGGAAGAAACCATTAAGTGGAACCAAAAATCTTCAGTATAGTTAATTCTTTCACTCAGATGACAGTGGCAGTCCACATGTTGATGCAAATACTGGAAAATTCACCTGAGGTGCCAATAATTGCTTTTAGTATTCCTCAGATTCAAATATGCTGGAGTGTTTTCCCAGGCAGAAATGACAGTGTAATACTTAAAACTTGAAATGGAACCTTACTGCCATTACAATAATTATATTTGTACCATATAAAAGTTGTGCTTGAAAACAGGACTTGATGCCATTGTGTAATGTGTTCCTTTACAGAGAATAACATAAATGAACAAAAGTTACAAAAAAAGTCACACATGGTTGGATTTCTTTTTTTTTTTTTTTTTTTTCCCCCTCTGGACTACTAATGATGTAGAGTATTTTGATGCAGAGAATTCTGATCCTTTCACAGTCTTAAAAGAGGGAGGCAATGAAGTTACTCTGAAAACTTATACAGTCCTGGTAAAACTTGGCTATTTCTTCTATTCTGTTAAATATTTAAATTTTCACCTCAATCCTTTTATGGATGGACAGGCATTAGGTTGTTGTTTTTTTTTAAATTATTTGACTGTGTAAACTTCTTTGCAGGGATTTTAGGGATATCCTAAGCTTTTAATAATGTTTTCGTCCATACTGTGACAGTTCTTACAAAAAAGCTGGCATTGTTTCTCTCTCTGTGCTTTTCTATTTCTCAGAAAATATGCAGTGCTATATTTTTTTTTCTGTTCATATTTCTGGTATCTCAGTGGAAAACAAAAGCCAGTCGCTTTTCCCCCACATTTGTGTGTGCTCACAAGCAGACACGCGTGCACACTCTTCACATGCATGCAAGCACACACAAGGAATTCTTGCTTGTGCACAGCCAAAAGAGGCTGGACGTGGCTGTCTTCGGCTCAGTGGAAATTGGCACCATCCCATCTCCAGTAAACAACAGCCTGACGTCAGCTCACGCAGCGATGATAGCAGCAGAACTTGAGAGATTTTTCAACTGGCTGAGCTGTTGAAAGGCTATCGCTGGGTCTGATAATCTCTGGCTGCACTTGAGAGGATTTGGTGCAAAGGTGGGGGGAGGAATGGCTGGTTAATGATAGAAATAATAGAGCAATTCCTGATAACTTCATACAGGGTGGAGAAGTGATTTTTAAGTCTTACACCAAAGGGTATTTTGATTTCCAGCTCATCAGTTGCAGTTGTTCTCTCCAGGTTCTGAAGTCCTGGCTGCTCTGCAGAATTCACGTTCGTGCCCTGTTGGAAGTTGGAGAGCAATTAAAGTGCTGTAGAACAGTCAATCAAGCAGATGATGAAATTTGACTTTTCTAATGTGTTGAATTAAGCACTTTCATTATGATTTCAATTCTTGATGTTTGCTTTATTCAATTGTAGATGTAGTTCAAAGAACCTGAGCCTGGCAATGCTAAGATCTTTGCTGGTTTCTGTATATTCCATTTCTGTTAGGACCTAAGTCATTGAGGCCCCACATTGTGGCCACAACACCCAGAAAAGATTTATTGAAAGATACTTGGTTAGTCATCATTATGAAATTAAGCTAGAATAAAGGGACCATTTTGTGGTACTGGTTTCAGATAAGGCCTTCAGAAAAGTAGCTGTTTTCCTGAAATGCTGCAAACTCCTGGACTACAAAGTTAGTGAAGACTGTTGCATTTCTGAAACAGAGCCACTATGACTTAAATTTAATTACAGCTGGTTCTCCTCATAACCCCACAGTTGAAAGAGACTTTTCTATTGTTCACTACTACTGCTGAAAACACATTTCCATTATGAACTTAGAGTCCTCCTATGCCAAAATCAACAGTTAAAAATGAATGGTTTGCTCTGGTAACAGGAAAAACAAACATGAAAATCATTGTGTTGTGTGACAGAAAATCAGAATGTTAAAGTAAAAGAAGTTGATAAACCTACCAGAATAACTATCTGATGGGTTGTTCTTGAATCAGAGACACTTCCAAGCAAGTATTTCAAGGACATAAATAACAGCGCATCAACTTCTGCTTTGTTTCTTGTATGGCTGCAAAGATAGCAAAAAGTTCATGTTCCATTTAGGTCCTGTCACCAGGGATTTAAGAGTTTTGTGAAACCCTGGAAAGGAATGTGAATATCTGCCAATATTAACATTTTCTAATGTACACATTTTTACATCTGCTTTTAGGGTACATTCAGACTAGGTTAATCATAAAATCTGTCTTAGCAGGGAGGGACAAGAATGCAAGAGGGAAAGAAAAATTGGACTCTTTCTAGGACTGTGTCTGTCCTATTAGTAGTTTTTGAGCCTTTTCACCAAATCTGATGGGGAGGCACAAGTCTCAAAAGTTCACAGCTTCTGTGAAATTGGGCAAGAAAGTGAGGGCCTGTCTGAGCCTCTACTTCTTGGTAAATTCAGTCATCAAAAGCAGGTACAGGATAGATCTGTATATCTCATAACGATACAACTGGGATTATTAATCTTGCAGAGGGGAAGGAAAGGGTGAGCAACAGGTCTTTAAAAACCAGGGCAGTCCTCGCTTTCCGTGAGTCTGACTGTCCTTGGAGACTCGTGTGGCTGCTTGACATCCTGCTCCCCAGAGGGGCTGAGATGTGGCAGAGCCTGACTGCACTTGATTTATGAGAAAAGCCCAGGACAATTTTAGAAGAGACCAAAAGCCAAGCTGTCAGAAAGCTTGTGCTTGAGAGCTTGCAGTAGCAGAATAGTTGACAGCTCAGGTAAGGAATTTGTTCAAGAGAAGTTGGCTGGAGGAAAGGTCTCAGACTTCCTACACTTTAGGGCCCACATGCAGCTCCAGTGTTGCAGCTTAGGCCCTGTGCAAACGTGAACTTGCCAGCATGTAGGAGAAGGGCAGACCTCTTCAGCTGTCCTTCCTAGGCAGATGTCACATAGGCTGGGCAGCATGACCTGTATACAAACTTCAGAACAGGCTGACTTAGATCTGTTTATGATCTCTTTCCTACTCTGTGTCTGGTGGTAGGCTCTGAGACAATGCCATCCCTGCAGCCAGCCTCCTTTTCTGGGCTTGTGCCTACAGAGGGGAAAACTGGGACTTGTAGCCCTGTGAAATTTTTACAGTGGCTGCTGAGCAGGGGTCTCATCCTAGGTCACTTCAGCAGTACTGAGTAGTAGTCACAACCTGAGCAGAACTTCCCCTTCCAAAAACTAAACCAGGGACCAGGGGCTCACATGGGTAGTCAATCTTTCGGCTACAGCCTCCCTGAAGATGATGTTAGGCCTTAACCGGGAGGAGATGTGCAGTAGGAAAAGTCCTTTATGTTGTTGTTGTTTTTTCTCTTTACCTTCATTTACTTTCATCTTGTTTAACCAGCCTGCTACTGCTCTAAATAGGGAGATGAGGTGGTGGGAAAGGTCTTTACACTTCTCTCTGCCTCCAAGTGGGTAACATTTGCATTTTCTGCTGGTGGTAAGAGTTAGCCAGAACTGCTCATGCTAGCCTTGACCTAACCCAGAAGCTGGAGACATGTTGTAGCATGTTTCCTCTTGCTGGAAACCTGCAGAATGGCCTTTGGGATACTCAGCCCTGCTTGTCTCTGTGTACAGCACAGTCTACTAGATGGCTGTTGAGGTTACAGTTCACTCTGTATCAAGAGAAGATACATTTGGCTTTAGAATGGCTAGGTATCCAATAATACAGATTTTTAATCTGTTGAAAAAGATCTTGAGTTTGCTTTTGGTTTTATGGAAAAAGCTGTAAAAAGGCTCCCAAATAGACTGGTTTGCTATCAAAGTGTAATTTTGGAACAGCTTTGTCATGCAGCTTGAAAGGAATTGTCCTTCCCTGAAGATTCAGAAACATCTTGTGGTCAGGCCCTTCAAAGTAACGTTGCAAGGCTTCTAAAGAAATTATGCTGAGGGCATCCTTTTGCACTTAGATGATTTTGGATCCTTGCAGGTAGATACTTTCAAGATTTTTGTCTAACATAAAGGGCTAAAAAACCAAAAGAAAAATAGTAGAGCTGAAGTTCTGATTTAGTGGTTTCTCAGTGCTTGGAAATCTTGCGTGCTCCTGGCCTTGCCCCTTCTGTGCTTCTGGAATCTTACAACTTTTCTGAGTAGTAAGGAATCATCATAAGGATGGATTCTCCCCATGTTTGATCACAATGTGAGGTGCAATGCACAAATAGCTCTGGGCAAGACTGAGGGATGGAGAATTCTTACCAGCCTCTGCCACTGGAGCCTTGCAAGAGCTGCTCCCAGACCTGTTCTGCTACAGCACACACATCAGTGAGTTTAACAAGGCAGAGGGCAGCCTCCAGTAGATTTTGTGATTTGTTTTTTTCTTGTTTAAGACACTTTACAAAGTGAAGGAACAAAATAACTTTGCAACTTGCATTGGCTTTATCTAAACTTAAAAAAACTCAAGAACATTTCCCAGGTATAGTTTTCTATAGGACCTTGGCCATGTCCTCTCATTTTACAGGTATAAAACGTGGGTGTCCAGCTGAAGAGACCAGCAAGAGCAAAAAGGAGGGAGGCACAGTGATCCTGTTCCATAGCTTATAGATAGCCACCATAGCTTGCTCCATCCTTTTTTAATTCTCTTTAATTATTTCTCCCTAGTGGGCAGGGAATCCTGTGGAGCATGTGATGCCTTCACACCCTCCCTTGCTCATGTCTCATTGAGCAGGAGACCCATCCCACCCAGAGGGATCCCAAAGTTCCCTACAGGCGTTTCATTGGACTGGAAAGGTTCTTCTTGTTTGGTCATTTTAAGGGTGGTGTCAGGCACAGGAAATTTACTGATTTCTTCTTGTTGACAATGCCATGAAAAGCCCATCATGGAGGGATAAATAAAGAAAACCAGAGCAGAGGGTGGGATAGACTGGATAAGCAGGAGAAATTGGACTTTTGTGGATCCACACTGAGCAGAACAGGGATTTGTGTGCTATTTGGATGGTTGAGTAAAATGCACAGCCCTCTGTTCAGCTCCATGGTACTGCTGTTCTCTGTTGAAGCCCCCCAGTTTTACCTGTGCAAATTCCTTGTGGATTTTTTTTTTCACCTGAAATAAAATAGTATGATTTGGGGGAAAAAAAAAACCCCAACCAAAAAATCCCAAAAAATCACCCAAAAAACCACCCTTCCCCCCCCCCAAAAAAAAAAAAAGTTTTTGCAACTGAAATGTTTGTTTCTGCCACTAAAAACTCAGTTTTCTCATTACTACAATAATGTGTTGATTTGAAATGGCTGAGTGGCTTTAATTATAATACTGATTTTATTTTCTTTTTTGGTAGCAGTAATAGTCAAGCAATGGCATGCCGACAAAGACAGCTTTGAATGAGCAGCAATCCTGAGAGGTGCCGTCCTGCTCCCTCCCCCCAGCCCCATCTCCCAACTCCTGACAAAGAAAACAAGTCGCTGCCTCTTCAAGACTTTTCTTGTCCTTTCTGTTCGTGACAGGCGTAAGTGTTAGTAACATCTGCTGGCCCGAGCTCGCTTCCTCCTGCTGTGCCGGGCTCTGGCAGGGCCGTGCAGAGGAGCCAGGACCCTGTGCCAAGCACGGAGCGTGGCTTTGCCGAGCCAGGACTGAATTCAGCGGAGCTGTGCCTGCAATAGCCGGGCACGGGCTCCGTGCGCCTGGCAGGGTCTGCTCAGCTCCTCCTGCCTTCTCAGGCCCCAGCTCTCACAAGTGGAAGGCTTTGTTGGCTTTTCCTCCTTGTGGATAATGAATGTTATTTTAAGCAAAATAGCCAAGGGGGATAAACAGATCAACATGTGAATCTGAAAACATTTTCTATGAGCTTTGACTTAGAAAGTTACTATAAATTAGATGTTAGAGAGAACGCTTTTCTTTCACAATTTATTCTTTAACTTGTTTCTCCCTTTCAACAATGCTTTGCGGTTCACTAGGCGGTGGGGTTTTTAGTGGGTTTTTTCCCTTTACTCTGTCAGATTTCCTTGATGGTGGCAGTATTTTCCAGAGAAATCTGAGGTGAAAGTATATATGTATATAATTTTACAGGGACGTAGAATCTGTAAAACAGATGCAGACCCTGCTTTATTTTCTAATTGTTTGCTTCAGAGTTGGCAAGCTTTCCCTTTGGATAAAGTGGACAAAATGTATTTTGGTTTTGCTTTTTAAAGTAAGGCATAGGGTTTATCTTCCTAAGACTGGTTGGTTGAATACTTTTCATTTTTTTTCATCAAATAAAAAAAAATTTAAAGGAATATGTGGAGATTTGGTCTATTTCATGTCACATGTGAGGTCAATGGGAAAAACTATGTGCATCTAAGAGTAAAAATGATCTCAGACTTATCAGCTCCTAACAAGTAGTGATCTTGCTACTTGCTCTTAGGTTGGCAGTAATGTGATGCTGTGCTTCAGGTCTGTTTTTTGGGGGATGGAGGGGAGCTCCTGAGGCAATTTTATGTGCCATTTACTGATGTGAGAATTTTTAAAGACTCTTGTAATGATTTATCTGGAGATTTTATTCTAACAACATCAAAAGGAAGCCTGAAGTTATGCTATCCTATACTTCACTCTGATCAGCCTTATAGAATAATCCAGTTGTTTCTTCCTTCTGAGTACACAATGAGTGTGTGTGGCAATGATCCTGGAGCCCGCAGGCAGCTGCAACAGAAAAGGACTTCCGTGGCTTGCTTTTGCTTTCTCTTCCTGTCCCCTCCACTTTCATATATGTTTTTGAGAAGGCTGAGTTTCCAGTGGACTACCTAGTATAAGACCAGGGGAAAGCGAAACTGTATTTTGGGGCTTGTTTTGTTAGTTCTTTTGGTTTTCATATAATATTCTATCAAAGGCACTGTTCTTTAATATTAAAAACAACCCAGTGGATGGATAAATTAAAGATGTCAGTCAATAAAAATTAAAATCTGAACTTTATCTGTAGGAAATACAAATGAGAGAGAAGTTGAGTATGTTTCCCCCTCAGCCCTGTTCCCTGCAAAATGCATCATCACCCTGGCATCATTTAGAAGTAAGTTTGTAGTACTTCTAAGTAGCTGAAAGTGAAAAGATTAGAAATCAGGTTGATGATACAGTTTCTTTTCAAATGCTTTCTCTATATGTTTAATACTGTGTCCCTGAGGAAGTCCCATTATTAAAGCTGCGTGACTCTGAAATCACCTTGACTCTGCGGGGGCGATATTTGAGAGTTCTGGGGATTTTCCTCATCTGACTCTTTGAGTTCCCTTTTGTTGCAAGGATTACAAAGGATTTTTGTGAAACATGTCCCTCTCAGAGTTTGTATCATCTCCAGTCAAGTCAAATTGACAGGGGTGGCAGGAATTACCCTGTGTACACTAGGTATATAAACCAAATCATGTTATTAACTGAGACTAAGGGTTACCGTAAACTTTTCCCTGAGGATTTTGGAGCTTGTTCACAAATAAATGCTGAAGAGGAGTTTTGGTGCTTTCCAGGCGCCTTTCCCCACATGTGACATTAATTACACTAAGAAAAATAACTCAAGAGTGCATACTTCTAATTGACTTAATGACAGAGACCTTAACACACTTTGCACTATGGATACTTGTACAGGGGAGCTGTTCCTCTCTCCTCTGCCACAGCCTGGTATGGAGTGGGATGTGGCAGGTATATGGCAGCATGGCAGCACACAAGGCAGTGGGATGAGAAGTGGGAGAATTTCACCGTGTCCTGTAGAAACAGTGAGAACCTAACCTAAAACAGAAGCTGGTAAAGGGTTTAACATGAGGGTTTAACAGTTGTCTGGCTGGGACATTTCATTTCTCTGTAGAGTGCAGACTGTTGGTTGTTGGCCAGTTTTTTCTCTCTTAAGTTACAAAAACTTTCTTGTTCTTTGGTTCAACTTTCCTTACTCCAGATTTGGTTATAGGACAGATAATGAGCCAAGGCATGGGGTGTGCAGGGTGAGGTAAAGGGTGCTTTGCATTATCCTTTCCTTTATGGATAATGTGGTGTCAGCTTTGATAGCGGAGCTGTGTGTGTTGCATAAGTGCGTCGCATGTCTCCTTAAGGATCTGCTCAGAGCTGTGAGGCTGAGAGATACCGTGCTGCAGATCTGCACAGCAGCTTCCCTGGGGGTAGGCAGTCCGTGAGAGAGCAGAGCAGGGCTGCTACATCACTACCAGTTCTAGTATCTGCAGCACTTGGATCTTTCCCCAGGGGCCTCTCCTTTGCGTATTAACCCAACCTGACCCTGCTTGCCTTGCAGGAACTGCCTAGATCACAGCTAAACGGGGGTATGGCTGTAGGCATGGAAATGTAAGGTCTGACACTGATGGTATCAATGAGCAGGAAGCCTTCTCCTGCTCTATGTGTTCTTAATGAATGCTGAAGCCAAATATTAATGCATTTCTTTTTTCATCTGTTACGAGTGCAGCATGTTTAATAGTTTTTTTGAAAACGGTGTGATGAAAAAGAAAGGCCAAAACCCCCTGACTAAAACATTAACAAAGCGTTCTTCTTAATCTGTGTGGACATAAATATGGGCAGAATACCCTTACAGGTTTCTGACTGCGTCATTCAGCCTTGAATCGAAGTGACCTCATTCTGGGGGGATCCAAGGAGCTCAAGCCTTGAAGTTTTTTCTTGCTGTGGTTGCTGATGATTTTTATACTGTTAGCAAGACTTCTGGTAGATGATATACCAAAAAGTTTGCAGTGGCAAAAATGACTGATGAATTCATCGAAGGAAAGCTGTGTGTGTGGAGGTGCCGAGGAGAAGAGGATGTCTCTGGATTTTTGTTACTTCAGCTTAAGCTTTGGTGTGCAGTTTGTCTGGTCCTTTGAGCTGCCACTTTCTGACACATTCTGAATTCACATTTCAGCCTTTTTTCAGTTGATTTGATTTTGCCTAGCAGGTCAAGTTTTTCCCTTACTTATGATCAGAGGAGGGCTGATCTTGGGATAAAATTCCAGGTATAAAGTGATTCTGTGCTTAGGTATATATGAGTACAGAAATATTTTTAGTGACATGTGCTCCTTCTAGAGACACATGCTCTTCTCAAAGCTTTGGGTTTGGTTGGTTATATATGCCAAAATCACTTTCCCTTACGTTTTCCCCTTTCTGTTTCAGAAACTGGTCAAAGATCTGTTTAATTTCAGGTTTTCTTTTTAATAAATTTTTTAATGGACAGATTTCAACAGTGATTTGAAATGAGCCTGACATAGAAGTTAGGCATAAATGTCACAAAATCCAGTATCTGTGCATGATTTCAAATCTAAACCAAGAAAAACTGAGATTTGCTTTCAGATTTGAAGACAACTCAAACTGCAAAGCAAGGCAAAAATAAAGTCTGATACTTCTAAGGCTGCTGAAGTTTGTGCAGTTTTTGAAGCCACCAGCTACTAAAACATGCTAATTACTCCATGGAGATGATAATGTTTTTTGGGATGTCAGCTGAACAGTTGGCATGAGACCTGGGCCCTGGAAAGTCAGCTGCTACTGACTGTAATGGAGTCAGTGTCACCTGCTGACCCTTTTAAAAAGAGTTTTGGCATGGTGTGTAAAGAGGGTAGAAGATGTTTTCCTTTCCATAACAGAAGATATGGGTGTGTGACTATAGGAGTTGCCACTGCCCAGAGGCAGAGACTTGGGGTAATTAAGCAGGAGCACAGACACCTAAAGAGGGAGAGAATTTCCAATAACTAGACATACAAAATTAAACCAAACTGGTGATTCTAGTTTCAGGTAGTCACTGTACTGGTTTTGCATGGCAGAGACAGTGTACACAGGGAGTGTTAGGTTATAGTGCCCACAGTAGCTTTCCAAATACCACTCAGACAGCCACAACTGATTGATTTTTTGCCTCTAATTTTTACTTCTTTTGATCAGTGGGGAAAAATAGATTCCTCTAAGCCAAGGGGACCATACCCCACCATCTTGCAGTTGTAAACAGAGCTTGGTTCTCTCCAGACTTCATTGTGAGTTGTTGTAGAATGTGTGACTCATAGCCTAATTAAACAGTCTCAAAAAGAATACAATCTCAGCATTAGTTGTGTTTTTACTAAGCATATCCAAGTATTTTCTGTCTCTTGGAGAGTCAGATATGTGGTTTTAAATCATCTGCCTGCCTGACATTAGATTGCCATACCATCAGTGATATCTGTCATGAGTGTGCAGGACTGGGTTGTCTTGTGAGCATGCTGGATGGCTGGTTTGGAAGGGGGAATTTCTATCAAAAAGTACCAGCACTTACATGTTAATTAGGCCTTCACTTCTTAGATGTGCATATCTGTGCAAGTGTATGAGAAAAACCAGCTAAAGTAATCTTACCATTCTCTATGTGGGTATAATGGAGAATTTTTAATTATTGTTTTATTTTTTAAATTTATTTTGCTTAGTAGAATAATGTAAGGAGGTTCAGCCCTGTGTTTTTAGTGAATAACTACTTGGTAGTGAAATGAAGTAGTCAAAAACATCCAGTTTTTGGGGATACTGTGCATGTGAAATAGAACATTTTTGCATATTTAGTAGGATGCTCCAAGGCATGCGTAGTCTTTGAGGCTTTTTTTGTTTCTTTTACATATGGGCCTTGGTGAAAAGTCAGACCTGCTATAGGTAAAATTTCCGTTTGTGATCCTCTTGCTTCTAACCTTGTTGAGCTCTTAAACCTACTAACTTGTCCCTTTGAGTCTGTGTGTGTGGTGCAGAACTGTTTATGCATCTCATACTTCTGTTTGCTCACCGAAAGCCATCTGATGCCCACAGAGGTATCTTTCCAGGCTGAGGTGCTCTTAAGTAAAAGACCTAAATAAAAGACCTGATTTTGATTGTTTGGTACCTAATGTTTTATGACCATAAACTGTTGTGAGAATAGCGATAACTTCCGAGACTTTCATTCCTTTGAATTAGCCTGGTTTTGGATATGTTTGCTTTAATTCTTGTCCATATTATAGGAACATCTATCTCATATCTCCTGCTCCAAATTTGTCATTATTAGGCTGTGCTAATACCTTTTTTTCGCTTCTGAAGCTGCCTTGTGTTGTTTTTGGGTTTACTGGTTTCTTCACAGGGAAAAACTTTTTTGGTTAGTACTTAGCCTACTTAATAGCATAGGTGCTTTGCAGAATAATTTTTTATATATCCCCCCCACCAAAACAGGTGTCTTCCAGTGGACTGGAATACAGGTGAGGAGAGGAGAGCAGGGGGGTTGCAGGGTGGGAAGGCAAATCAGGAGACCTGAGTTGAGTGCCCAGCCTCTAAATGTTCCCTTTGCTCTCTTTCATTTGCTATTCCTTTTGCTGTTTAATTCCTGAGGATTGTATTTCCTTTTCCCATCCCTCTGACGTATCTGTTTAGCTTGTAAGATGCCTGGCACAGGGCTCTGTGTCCAGACATGGATGTGTGTGTAGAGCTGGACCCCCAAGAATCTCTTGAGTTCAAGAGGAGGACAGCAGTGACAGCGTTGCCATTCTGAAGCTGCAGTGGCTACATTCCCATCCTGGGAGCTCCTGTACTTGAGGCTGCTTGTCTCTAGGTAACTCCTCGGTGTAGGAACAAGAAAGTCACACTCCTCTGCAAGTTGCTGCAGCACGTCCTAGGAGCGTTCTGCCACATCCAGTCCTCTCCTTCCCCGGGTTCCCTGGCCCCTCCAGCCCCTGTTACACACACACCGTCTGAGGAGGAGTAGTGCTGGTCACCTGAGAGCCCCAAACTCTGTGAACCAGATCCACTGGGGTGATTCCTCTGTCTCTCCTTCTCTGGTGAGGTTTAGGGGATTTGCTGGCTTGTCTGCAGGTGTTAAAGGCTTTGCTACTTCACCTCTGTCTCACCGCATTTTCCCCTGAAAGTGGTGTAGCGCTGCAGCTGCCTCTGGCTTGGGCAGATGTTGCCTGAGTGCTGCTGTGAAGTCTCCTGACCTCTGCCATCTCTGGGCTAACTACCTCTGTAATAGTTGTCTGCTGTAGCCGCCCTACAGCTCCAGGATGCTTTTCTTCTTCCCTTCCTCCTGCATCCTTCTCACCTTTATTGGGTAACTAGACGTAGGTATTCTCTGGAACGGGTGCTTTCCTCCCGTTCCCTCGCTATCAAGCGCTCATCACATGATAGCAGACCTCACCCAGGGCCAGGCGGCTGCCGATCACAGCGTGTCGTCAGCTGGCACGGCTCCCGATTCTCCGGAGCTGGCAACTGTCCTCTTTTCTTTGAGCTCCGATAACGGGAGCAGATTAGCGGTGGGAGCAGCCGGAGCACTGCTTTATGGGGCTTTACTCCTGTATACCTCCGGTTTTCCACAAATCTTGCCAAGTGAGTTTCCTGATTGAGGGCTGTGTCATTCGCTATGCTCCCCTTCCCTGCCCCCACCCATTTCCTGACATCACTTTAGATCCGGCTGTAGCACTGGTCCAGTTCTGCTGGAGCACTCCACCCTGGACTTCCGAATGCAGTAAATCTTTCTGGTGGGGAGAGTCATACGGTGTGTGGAGCATGAAAAGCTACAAGGCTTTGTCAGGCTTAGGAAAGAAATCCTCAAAAAATGAGGGAGAATATTGAGCTAACTTTTTTTTTCCAATTCTCTCCCCACCATACTGTGTTGCCTTCATTTGGTGAGTCTGCTCTACCCTAAATAGCAATAAATAAATAAACAAACAAAAACTTTAAATTTGTCTCTACTGCAGTCTCCTGCAGCAGTTTTGATATGAGCTGGCATAAAGGAATAAATAAAATACATTCTCATTGCTTTCAGTGGTCTATTTGGGGTGCCTTTCTAGACTATCAGTGTCATCATCTCTCAGAACACCATGGGTACTGTCTGGTTTACCAGAGCTTACACTGTCTGAACTCAGAGGCTGGAGTTGGTCATTCTGGGGCTAAAACTGTACAAAGCAAAGGTCTGCAGTGCTGTGATTATGAATAATCTCTTGGCAATCTTGCTGCCACATACTCTACTAAAAAAAGCTTTTTATTCATAAGGAACGTGTTAGAGCCCCCACTGGAATTATGACTAGATATTTTTCTGCTGGAGGTCCCTAGGATCCAGATTTCCTCACCTTCCTGGCATTTGGGCTTGTCCCATTTGCTTCTGATTCAAACCTCAAACAGCAAACACAGACTAGGCTTTGTAGTTTTTTGTCTTTTATGTCAGCTCTGGGAGTAAAAGGACATGTCACATTTTGAGCATTGCTTTTCCCAAAGTAAAAAAGTCAAAAGTCTTTCTACCTGCATAAACTGGGGAGGGATCAGATATACTTGAGTCAGGCATGTTTTTAACAGCATACTCCTCTTCTAAAGAAAATTAATTTCTTTAAACAGTGGGCAATTGATGGAATTTATAGCCCAGTATATTTTGCTGCAGGATTAATAAGAGGTGTCCTGTAGGACAGCTGCAATTTGCTCCCCTAAAACACTGCCTGGGATCAAAGTGCTTTTCTGCCATATTGCCCATGAGCTATATATGGTGACCAGAACTTGGGTGTGAAATGTCTTCAGGTCTTTTTTTCCAGGTCAGTTGTCTGAGGTAAATTCAGCCCCCGCTTCTGCCAATCTCTGCCTCCTCGCCTTTACCCACAGTTGAATTTTTGCTCACTTTGTATCAGTCTAAAGATATTTGCCATCATAGTGTAGTGTCAAAGCCCTGGAGAGAAACAATGTCTAGTGGAAAAGATGTCTTGTGTGGATTGAAATAGCTTTGATTAATATTGTAGAAGCAGTGATACTTGCTGGTGAAAGTTTTCAGGGGGATATGCCTGTTTCCTGCAGGAGACATCACAGTTAGTTCTGCTGGATGTTCTACCATCATGAGCAGACAAATGCTCCTTTTCACTTTTATCTTGCTGAGGCTTCTTTTTTTTTTCTTTTTTTTTTTTTATTTAAATCAGCTGCAGCCATCTCCCTTACACTGGGAAAAATAACAGCATGGCACTTGATCTGAATTATTTTTATTGTGTCTTGTGGCAGAGCACAGTGGTCCAATCATGAGCAGAGCATATTTGTATGATATCCCTAACAACTTTGTCTTCCATACTTTATTGTGACTCTCAGGTTTCTCCTGGAGAAATTCCAGGGACTGGATGTTGTGGGGTGCAATGTCACAAACACTCTAGGACCAGTTTGTGTCCACAGTGGTCAATTCCTGTGTGTTCTCCCCAGAAGTGGCATGCTGTGGGGATTTCTCTGCTGCGGGAACTGATTACACTTGCAAATGATACTGACGTGGGAGGAGCTCTGAGTTTTCTTGAGAATAGGGTTAGGATTTAAAATCTTGACCAAGCTGAGAAATCACTTGGAAAAAATGAGAGATTATTCAGAAAACGACAAGCACAAAGTTGTTAACGTAGGTAGGAATAATGGGCTGCCCAGCCCCAGAATGGGAGATGGCTGGCTGAGCAGCAGCTCTGCAGAGGGGAGATGGAGTTGATGGTGGATTCCAGGCTGACTGTGAGTCACCAGCCTCGTACAGTTGTGAAAAAGGCAAGCTGAGGTTTATAACCAAAAGGGTACAGTAATCCTTCCACTCAGCTCAGCTTGGTGAGGTCTCAGCTGGAGTCTTGAACCAGTTTTATGCTCACAGCCTTTAAAAACAGCAAAACAACTCAAAAGTGGGTCAAAAAAAAAAAAAAAAAAGATAGAGGGAGGAAAATAACATGTAGAATGAATGGATGATTTAGCAGACATGACCTATACAGTGAAAGTGTAGGTACTGGGGTTGCTCAGTCCATGGAAGAAATAAGTGAGGGGATGGATGAACACGTTAGCACCTGTAAAATGTGGGAAGGAATAAGCTGTTTAGCATATATTTCAGGAAAAGGACTGTGTACTTGAGTCTTGTGGGAGCTTTGTGCAGAGCAGTCCTGGTGACAGGCTGTCACCAGAAATCTACAGGAGCCTCTTTTTAGCAAATGTATTTATCTGGAACTGTCTGTGGCAATGGCCCTTCTTCTCTCCTGCTTTGTGATGGCCAAGCTTGAGAAACACATGGTGGGAAGGGAGCCTGTGCTTCCCATTGCAGGAGAGCTGGCTCTGGCCCAGTGAGGAGAGGAGAGGAGAGCAGCTGCAGAGCTGACCTGCACCTCCGATCGATGCTGGAATGGCAAAGCTCTCCCTGGGCTCTTGTGCTGAAGAGGCAGCGTGCTCGTATCCAGGTGTGGTCCCACAAATGCTTGGTCAGAGGTGTGTTCTGACATCAGGCAATGAGAATTTTTGGCTGCTGGTGTAGGGAAGTTGAACATATGCATTTGGCTTACATGGAAAGGCCGGTCATTTTCCTCTCTAAGGCTGGAGGCAGGAGAGGTGACCAGGGTGAAAGCAGGAATGCGGCTTTAGACTCACTGTGGGACTTGGTGGTCCTGGAGGAACACCAGGTATCAGCTCTCAGGAGATGACAGATCTATCTTGACAGATGTCCCTTTAGCACCAGCCGCCAAAACATCATGGTTGTGTTATTCTGAGGGGTTTGTTCCCATCTTTTAGGGAGATTTTTGTCTTGGGGGTGGGCTTGCTCTCTTCCATCACGTAGCAGCTACCGCGGCAAAGCAATATTAGGAAGTAAGATTTTAGCTGTCTTCCACGTGATTAGTACTGCTTGAGGGAGGGGGAAGGGCCTCACACTCCCTATTAATCATTTCTTCTTCCCTCCTCCCATCTGCTCAGTGATTCTCTTGCTCTTGCATACACCACTAATTTTTGATCACTTTTATTTCTCTCTGATTCTCTGACTCCCTCCCTCTCCTTGTTGGTTCTTTCTTGAATCACTGCCCTCCTTGCTCCCACATTCTTGCAGAGATGCTACTCAATGACCTAATTTTCCTCTCTAGCTTCCTTAAAAAGAAAAGAGAAAAGGCAAAAAAAAAGAAAGGAAAAAAAAAGAAAAAATACTCTGAAGTTCCTCATTCCCTTCTCCATAGACATTATGCCTTTTCCCAGTGGTCAGCACCTTCAGCCAGGGTTGTAGAGCATGTGTGGGCAGTGCCTGCTTCCCTCCTCCTCCTCCTCTTTGTGCCCTCCCCAGAGGGTGCAAGCCTGACTCCTCCTCCGGCTCCTTCTCTTCCAGCTGCTTTCACTAGCCTCCTAGCTCTTCTTGGCACTGAGGAGCCTGGACATCTGTAGAAGCAGCTGGAAGCAAGATGGAGAGCCAATATCCTGCAGCTCATCAGATCTCTACAAACCTCAGCTCAGGAACAAACTGCTTAATTTGCTGGGTTTTTGTACTCTTTTAGTTCGCAGCGCACACTGCTCGTTCCTCACCATCCCAGCAAAGCTCCAGCTTTATTGATACATGGCATGGCTATAGCCTGCTGTTTTAGAAATCTTGTTGCCGATCTGTAAATCGGAAGAAAGAAGGCAAAGTTAAGCTTTGTTTCCACCTGGATCTTCAGCACTACCTGCCATTAGCATCATATGGTTCCAGGGACAGTATTTAATCCTGTGTTAGTAAAATTTGACCTCTGTCAAACAAGCGGCAGCACCACAAATTTGTATTCCTGAGAACACAGCAAAAGTGTTTTTTGCTGGTTCTCTGTCACTTCCCCACCTGATTTACATCAAAACCTTCTTGCAAAGGCGACTGGTGATATTCTGAGAGGTGACAGTCATCCTTCCCTGTGAACACTGGAAAGCAGCGTTAAACTGAGCTCCGCAGGGCTGAAGGAGCAAAAGAGGTGCAGGATCCCTGCTGCTGTTCCTGTGGAGGTGGGAGAAGCTGGCGGGGGCTGGGAGCTGCAGCATTTTGCAGCAGGGCGTTCGGGGATGGGCCCCCGAAGGGAAGCTTGTGAGCCGCGTTGCCGTGAAAAGCCTCGCAGCATGTTACATGATGCAAGCTCCTTGGCAAGTGCTGTAATTGTGTCACTGAAATGGCTGAGCCACAATGCTCAGGGAAAAGGTTTTTCCTGGTGAGCCTGCGAGCGCACTCCACTCTTCCCTGGTGCACGAGAGCAGTCTGGGAAGGCCGAGGATACCACAAAGTGCTGAGAGAGCTGATGTTTGGGGAAGGGCTCTTGTGCTCTCTTTCGGGATTTGAAATTTGCCAATTTGTGGCTAAGAGCACATAACAAGAGATATAACTAGACAGATGCTTTAAAAATATTTTTCAAAGGACTTGGAAATGAGTGTGACGATTAGGGACACCATTTTCATAAAGCTTTCAGCCCAGCATCCTGTTTTACTCTCACAACAAACTGCAGTAATGCACAAAAGCAGCTATTGGAGTTTTTAATATCTTGCTCCCTCAGCACTAGCGGTAGCTGTTTGCTTTCAAATGCCATTATTTGCACCCAGAGCTGTTGGAGCAGAGAGGTACAAAGTAAAGGGAATTGCTTTAGAAATCAGTTTTTAGACCTGATTTGGGGTGAGTCTTCCAACCACCAGCTCTGACTGGGCTGTGCAGTGCTCTGTAGCATGGGTGCCCATAGGTATGTGTGGGTACACAGAGCCTACGTGTGCTGTTGTCAGGTGTTTAAGTCCAGTGTAAAGCAAATACTATTTGCAAGTAGCCCTAATATGTCCTATTTTTTTTTTTTTCTTCTTCCCCTGTCTCTAAACCTTTGCTGTGAAACAGAGCTCTCATATTTTCCATTCCTAATTCAAGAGCTGGAGGGATTGCTAAAGCCAGGTATCAAGTTACAGGAGAAAGAGTGAAGACATTTGGTTGCAGCTTCATTGGCTCACACAGTGCATACACCCAAGTGAACATTTTTATCAGCCCCCATGTCTCTGTTAAAACTCTAAGGAAAGTCATCTTTTCTCTAGGTCTGTCCTTGGGAAGGACACTGCAAAGAAAGTTCCCATCAATAGAGGTATTTGAAGGCTGGGAACAGGAGGAAGGAAAGCCCCTGTAATGATCAAAAAGCATCTCATCCGTAGTACAGGAAATATTGTTCCTACTCATCTGAGCTACCAAAATAAGGCAAACCAACAAGTTTCAACAATAGCAATGTTCAGATTAAATCCTTTGAATGGGAAAAGTGTGTAGCTTAAAATGTGACTCAGCCAGGAATTGTTACTATTTCTGGTACTGTTTTAGTTTTTAAACCTAGTCTGCTTCAGATATTTGGCATGTCCTTGGTTGCAATAGGAGGCTGATTAGAGGTGGTGACTAAATATCCTTTATGGGCTGACTAATTCAAACTCGGATCTTTTTTGCTGAAATTGAGATTTTATGCTGTCCAAGTTAGACATGAACTTGAGTGAAGATTGCAGTGTGTAAAAGAAAGCCAAACCCCTGTATGCTTTTTTTTTTTTTTTTAACCTTCTCGTTATCACCTTCTATCTAGCATTTCTTTTCTTGTTGGGGTTTTCAAGAACCATGTTGGTTTTTTTTCTCAGACAGAACCTCTTCTGTGTTAGGATGCTTTCTTCAAACCTTCAGCTGCTTCTGTTTGAGTCTCAGAGTGGTGGTATGTGTTCGGCTGTTTCCTCAGTAGTTTATCCCACCAGAAGAGCCTTCTCACATCCTCTTTTCCTTTCCTATGTATTCTCTTGGTCTTTCCCCTGTGTGCTGCTTTTCCTTTTGCTGTTCTCCATGTGTTAGTCCTTTTTGTTGCTCATTTGCACTTGTCTGGCTTGGAATGATCTGCAGCCAGCTCTTCTGTTTCCCCACCATGCCTTTCCTTTGGTAGAGCTGATGGGAAATGTTATATTTCCCCCTTCCCTCCTCCCTCTGCCCCCTTCCTCTCCTGCTTCCTTTTCTTGTACAGCTCAGTGAAAAGCACTTAATAAAAAGGACTTTGGGTAAAAGAGGAGCAGAACAAACTCGTTATTTCCCTGTGTGTGTGTTTTCTACTTTCTGCCTGTTCCTGCAAGCAGACACTCAGCTTCTGAAGCTGCATATTCTTGGGAATCAGTAGAGAGATTAATTTGGGACAGGGTAGTAGTAGTGGACTGATATTTGATTTCCTTATTTAAGTGTGACTGTTGTCCATATGCTGGAGACCACACGTGACTTGAAACTCCTGCTCTCTGTGCTTCCTCAGTTTTTCTCCCCAGCCTTCAGTTCACATTTTGCTCCTTGCAGTGAAAAGAAGTAGAAATTGTCTTCCCACTGAAAGTTTAGGTTAAAATTAAAACATGTACAGAACTGCAGAAGCTCTGGGACTCGTCTCCTATAACCCCAAAGGTTGTATGCCTCTGGGGCAGCTTTGGGGGCTTTTCAGAGAGCTGGAAAGGGGAATTTCAGTGTTATACACAAGGATTTTGCTTCTTGCTGCCCATGTGGCAGTTGAGAAGGTGTCCCTAAACTGTAGTATTTGTCAGTGTGTGTTTGCTATACTGAGATACTCCATGAACCCTAAATGGTGAAGCATGCTGAGATCAGAGGAGAACCATAAATGAATCTGTATATTTTCAGCTTTTCTGTCTTTCTTTTTCCCAGTTTAGTGGACAGTGATTTGTTGTGTGTGCTGCTTGTGTGCTGTGTAGCATGAGCAAAGAGAGTCCATGCAATATAAAAGACACAAATTGAATTAAAACCATCAAGTTCTTCCCTCCTGCCACTTTTCCAGGCCGGTTTTTCCCTGTGTGGGCTGTGTGTTTGCGTGCTTCCATTACTGCTCAATGAAACACACAGCACTTCTGGATAACAGACAGAACAAAATTTAGGTACTTTATTGTTACCCATATGCCCAAACCTAGGGATAAGAAAAGACTTGTCCCTTCTCATGGTGTGACTCTTGGGGATGGTTCTGTGCAGGGCCAGGAGCTGGATTTGACAATCCTTGTGGGTCCCTTCCAGCTCAACAGATTCTGTGATTGTGTCCCTCATCTCCACAGACCTTCAGTGCAAGCAGTAGGAGTTTGAAGAAGTTGGGTGAAAACCTGAAGGGAGTCCAAGGTCTCCTTATGTTTGTGTAATTCCTGGTGCTCACTTCAGCAATGTGATGTAACACTGAGCAGAGTCACTGTGCTAATGTACCTTTGGACCTGGGCAAGAGGAAGAAAAGCTGTGAGACAGCCTCTTGTCAGGAGCTTCTCCCTGCAGTCTTCCAGATTCCTGAAAGAGGGGTCACATCCTACCAGGTATGAGAGCTGCTGAATGAGGATGTGCTGCCTGTGCTCTGCAGGTCTGCAGACTGGATAGGTTCTTTGAGCCTTTGCCTATGGAAGAGGAAGGACACACTGTGGAAGGTACTTTATGCAGATGCCTTCAGTAGATGAGGAAAAAGAAAGCCCAAGTTATCTGTCTCTTCTTCCATCATGCCCTTACAAATGCCTCCCATGGTTGCCAGCCCTTTCCTGGGAAGCACAAACCCCTTCTCTTTGAGGGGCTGTGGATTGGAGGCTTGCTCTGGGACACAGTTCAAAGAGCCAAATCACCTTTGAGAACAAGGCAATCATATTTGGATCACACCTTCTTGCTCTGTTTTGTACCCTGGTGCTCAGGGAAGGGTATTACTGGACAGCTCTAACAGATGAAGCTCAGATGAGCAAAACCAGATGTCAAACATATTTTCTACCTATCCAAGCTATCCCTTACTGGATTAGTGGCATCAGGAGAAATTTGAACCTTCTGCAACTGGAAATGTAGCCCCAAACTTTGAATTGCTTGTTCAGCTGCCATGTCAGATGGGTAGTGTGGGATAGAAGCACATATCATGTCAGTGTGGGAGGCTCCCATAGCAAGGTGGACAGGATGCTTAGGGACAGCTTGGAAAGTCTCCCCAGAACTGAATCCACATGTGCTGTTAGTCACTGCCTGTCCTTTACTCAGGCATGAGTTTCAGGCTGGGTGCTGTAGCTCACAGTCTGACCCCAGATGTGTGTTAATTATTTATTTTTCTCCACGTGCTGGCAGGTGGTTGGAAGAAGAGTCTGCCAAGCATACTGCATGCTTGAGGGCAGTGATTTTGAGACACGTTGTTGAGATTATCTGATGTTTCACATTTTCTGTAATTTAGTTTGTGTGTGTGTGAAGAGAGTATTTAAAACTTGCAGACAATAGTTTGCTGGGTTGCAGGGAATGAAACCCCTAATGAATAGTCCATTGTTTACATCCATTTGAGGCTGTTTCTTTGCTGAATTAGTGCCATGAAACATGGCTGCAACTCTGTTGTTTTTAACTCCCCTCTTCTTACCCATCCCCCTTCCTGTTCCTTATGGTTGCTAAATCCTGCTGCTATCTTTTCTACACAAGTTTCCAGGCTTCCTTCATGCCTCTTGATTTTCTTCTGCATAAACCTCTTGTCCTAACTGGGTCATCTTTTGCTTCTGGTGTGGTAAATTTTCCCATCCTTGGCCTCTTGGACTCACACTTCAGTCATTATTTTTATCCAGATGAATGCAGGGGGAAAAAAAAAAAGCACCCAAATTGTTTTCTGCCATAATCAGGTCTAGATCCCTCTCTTGCCATTGCCTTTCCCTCCCCACCTCCTTGCTTTGGAGCTTTTTCTGTGCCAGTTTGCAGCTGTGTGTGTGTGTATATATATATAAAAATAACTGTTTTAACTCATATTTGCCTGCAAGCCCCCTGCCTAGTTTCTAGCTCTTATTTTCCTCTCCATTCAGGAGGCTTCCCCCTTTGCTCTGTCTGTAATGCTCCATGCTCTGATATCTGTGCCTTCTTCTGGTGACCCCTACAAATTGAGGTAGCTCCCTTTCCCCTGTCTTCAAACAGATAAGTGGCCAGTTGGCAAAGTTGTAAGCTTTTTTTTTCTTGTACTCTGGTTTGTTGATGGCCCCTTTTTTTTGTGTTGCTAATTGATGCTGTGTAGCTGTTTACCTGCATGACTCGCTGGAGTGATTGCTCAGACTGATGCATACCACACTCTGGAACTGTTTCTTTTCTCTCCAACCCTGATTTATAGATAACTGGAAAAAGCAATTCTTGGCTGCCCTGTTTTGAAAACTGTTACACCACAGAAAAACTCATTACATGAACACAGCACCTGATATAAAGAAGCTCTATTTGGTTTTCTGGTTTCCCCCATGAAAAAAAAAAGCTTCCCTTTATTATTGAAACAATAATTCCCCTCAAATTGTATTTAAGGGATGTAGGCACCAAGGCTTACCTGCTCTTTTAGGAGTTCCTGGAAATTGGAACTGTGGAGTTTTTCATAATCAATAGAGGGAATGGGGTATTTTGGAGAGTTTTTTTTGTTTTCTGGATAGGCAATGTGCACATGCCACATAATACAAACCCACCACAGCTCAATCGGGTTTGTATACACAAGACAAAATGCTAGCACAGGTAGCTGTGGAGAATTCCCTATGGATGAAGGGGTTGTGGGAGGGTTGGAAAGCCCCAAAGATTTCAGAAAAGTAGGTACAGGCCTACTGAGAGTCTCCATTAATTAAAGGAGTGCTGTGCATTGTGCAAATCAAGTGCATTTGATTCCCTTTTCTTCACAACCTTAGTGGGATGCCCTCTGGACTGCAACTTGAGGGCAGTGCTGTAAATTTTGAAATACTGTTTGTTTGTGTAGGACAGTGCTGGTGTCCTTTTTGGTCAGCATAGCTACTCTAAAATATGGCAAAATCATCAAGTGACAAGCAGACCAATGATGCTTCAGCCCAATGCCAAAGAAAACCCTGCAAGAGGGAAAATTAGCTGTGAAAATTTACCCTGTTGCTACGGAGCTCATTTGGTTGCATATATCGTGTCAGAGTTGAATGGTTGAAGAAATACTTCACTTGGTAAATGAACATTTGTGCCAGTTGCAGGACAGCTTATTCATGCATAAAACTTGAGACACCTGGTAGTGATGCTGCACAGGTTGTTTTTGAATGAATGTGCTTGTTGGAAGGCAGGGGAGGCGTGAAATGTCTTTGTGTCTTTAAAGTATTTCTCCTTTTGATGCCATATACTATTAAGGAAACCAGATTTGGGGAACATGTTAGCTCTGTAAGCAGGAAAAATTTCTGCTTCCTACGTGGGGATGCTTTCTCCTTCTTAATTCCACTACAGATTGATGTTAAGATCCTGAGGCTGGGGCACTGCTTTTGTTTTGGCCTCTTACTTCCCTCTGAAAACACGGAGCCAAGACGTAGAATATGATCAATTCCTGACTTTCTTACAACAATTTTCTCCTCTTCCCACCTCCATCACCAGACATTGCACATTCCTCCCAAACCAAACCCCTGTAGCCCAGAAATAGGTCACACCCCACCACCTGGACAGTAGTCATGGCTTGCGTCATCGCTTGGCGTGACGTTGGTGAGTGCTCGGCGAGCAGGACCGGCTTCTTCAGGGAGCAGGATGTGAGAACGCCCCTCATGATTCCTCCAGATGGGCCTTGGGAGCTGATGGGGGAGAGGACGCTGTTTACACAGGGGAAAAAATAAAGAGGAGAGGTATAAGCTAACATGATCAGCACACAGATTTTCTGCTGGTTGGTTTGGATGATTTATAATGGTATACAGAGCTTTGTCACCTTTATGCTGACTTGTTCCACTGCTGCCCAGAGGTCAACCCATTGGCCTGTAAAAAATGAATTGTCGATCTCTGTGGCTTTTCCTGGTGGCCACAATCCTGGGGCTGTTGTCAGTCCTGCTGTTAAGCTCAGCTGAGGGCTGGAGGGGTCTGCCCAGGATAATCGCTCAGCCTCTTAGCAATGGTGATTCCATTTTGGACATCCCTTTAAAGTGACCCTATGCAGGGTATATCAAACTCTCCTTTTCAGTTCGTGGGTAGAGGAGCAGCAATGTCTGCAGTTGGACTAGTATCCTTTGCTCAAAAATGCGATTTCTTGTCACAGTGGTTACTTTGGGAAGCTCACAGAAAAGGAGCATGCTTCCATTTTTTTTCAGATTCTTTCAGTTGCTGTAAAAGGTTAGCTGCACAGTGGATGGGCACAATGGAATTAGCAGCAGAGACAGAGGTATCTACAAGCATGTGATCATTTTCATAGGACATGTACATTGTGCTTCTTCCTGAGAAATGCTGAGAACAAATTGCCATAGAAATGCAAAATACAGTCAGTCTGTTTTGGGCTGAGGCAAGAAATGAGGGCCCTATAGCCTGGAGAGATGTGTATGAATCTGCGTGGGGAAAATGCTCCTTAATTAGATGGATTGACAGATCCTGATTCTCCTGCTCCGTCCACAGTTTGCTGCGTTCAGTCTAGGAAACGCCTCCCATACTCACCCACCGCTGCCTTTACGGAAGGCCTGGCACACTCACCTAGAGTCCTCCATGCTGTATGGCTGGGTGTCACTGAGACCTGCATCATGACCTGTTTGGCTGGATGGACAACTTCAGCCTGGGAGGGGAGCCCAGCACATCCCCTGCCCTCTGCACTCCGTGTTCTTTAATGCTCCTTCCCGGCAGCTGGCTGGGCTCTGGTGTGCGGCAGGGCCTGTGCCAGGGGCCGCGTCCCCTCCTCTCGTGCTGGGGAGCTTGCGGTGCTGCTGTGCTGAGCACAGCTGAAAGTTGCTTAATAGACATGCTAGACTCTATCTTGACAATACACCCTTTTCTTGAGAGAAATGAGAAGTTTCAGTTTCAGTCACTAGCCTGTTTTTCATTGACCTGTTTTAGTCAGCAAGTCGTGGCTTTACTGTGCCACTCTCTCAAACTGCCACTCATGAGCCTAACGAGACTCTGGAGCAAAACTCCTGTCCTCTGCAGAAAATGCAGAGAGAAGAGACAGTTTTACCCCAAACATTAGAGGAGACTCAGTTAAATTGCTGCTACAGTAAATGTAAAATATTTTTAATTTACAGAGTACTGTAAGCCCCAGTTGGGAGGAGGTGGGGGGAAAGGTTTGGAATGAAGTTAATAAACCTTTTAAAACTTTAGACTGAATCTTTTATTTGGTGTTTGTATAACTCACTTATCTGCTAGTTAATACCAGTATTTTTGATACCTCTCCAGAGCCAATACACGACAAACCTTCAGCTCTGTTGGGTATTTGTGCTACAGCATATTTAATAGCCATGACAACAATTCAACAATTGTATAGAAGCTTCCCCTCCCTGTCTGAATGTTGCAGGCACCAGAGTGTCTCCATTGGAAAACCCCTAAACATACAGTTTCAGCCAAAACTGGTTTAATGATAGTCTACTGAGAGCTTGACAGACTTTTTTATTTTTTTTCTTTTAAAAAAAAGGAAAAAAAAAATAAAGAAAAGGGTGCACCTTTTTCCTTTCCCCCCCCCCCAGTTTTTTTCTTAACTTCTTCACTGCTTCTGTGAAAGCTGCTGCTGTAAAACACAAGGCAAATTAAAAAAATAAATTGCTTTAAATTGCTTAACAGGCTTGATGAGACAAAGCCTGGTGTGTTGGAGTGGCTGCAGGGAGCTCTGCGGCTGCTTTTGTATGATTTCAGAGGTGAATTTAGATGGCTGGAAGATAGATGGGTGCCAGATGCAGTTTGACACAGATTCCGGCAGCTGCTCCCGCGCGAGGTTTCATTAGTGGTGAGTTAGCGAGCAGCAGAGCGCCGGCGAGGCCCCCAATGCTGCTCTGACAGCGAGAGCACTGAAACAATACAATATTCGCTAAGTGATTTTAATCTGGGAGATTAAATGACACCCAGTTGGTTTCCCGACTTAGAAAGCCAGCACAGTATAAAGCTGTTCATGGCACTCACTCTACCCAGGCCCTTGTCACATACATTTACATTGGGAGTGCTTTCCCGACCCCCTTCTCCTGAAATGGGAAGAGAAGGGTTGATTTTGTGTCGCAGACATATTTTTCCATCCTCGCTGTATAATGTGCTTTTAACTACAACAGGAAACATTGGCCTCACTTCAGCAAATGCTTACATTGGACCGAAGTGCTCGCATGCTCCTGCTAAGCACGGGTGAAACTGCTTGAAAGATTAAGGCCACGGTCTGTAAAGTGAACGGCTTCCTTTTTAATAGATGGGCAAGTCCCAAATTCAGGAAGCAGTTGGTATTTACGGGTTTGGGCAATTTGGTTTGGTTTTAAATAAACCAGTGTACTGCAATGGGTGACTTGATAGAAGTGGTGGATGGGCTGCTGTTCTCCAGGCAGATGAAGTTTTATTTGTGAAGGAACACTAAAGATTAGGACTTGGAAGGATTAGGAAGGGAGAGAAAATATAATCAAACTTATTTGCAATACAACCCAGGCAGACTTCAAGATTCTTCTGGAGGTACTTCATGGGCTGTATTTTGGGAACCCTTGCTGTGGCACATTTACTATGTAGTTATTCAGGCTTTCTATATATTTTGTGTATCTCTAATTGCTTCAGCAAGTAAATTTGTGACTAGAAATAATAAAAAAAAGGTTTTCTCCTCTCATAGATGGGGGAAGGTATGTAAGGAAGCAAACAAACAAAATCTCTTTTCTTTCACATGTGCTACCTGAATTTTGCCTTTACTTAACTGCTCATGTCAAGCTACTCTGTTTACTTTGAGTCGTTTACTATCTTCACATTAAGCAGAAAAACTGGCTTTCCCCCCCACCAATAAAAATGCCAGTTGGATGTGTATGGGCTGCTGTATTTGGATCTCAACCATTGTTTGTTTGTGCATCTTACAATTCTGTTTCTAGATGCCTTTGGTAAATACCCCATGCATAACTTCAATTAAGCTTTCTATATTGAGAAAGTATGCCTTAATTTATCAGGTTAAAGATATCTCTGTTACATCAATTTGTTCACAGTGTGTTGTGACCTAATCAACTAGGGATGTAAGCCATTTCATGAGGAGTAATTACTCAACAACAAAAAATGTCTCTCTTTCCTAATAGCCGTGAGTGAGTTGGCTAATTGGAATCCATTTTGGTAGTGGCAGGTCAGCAATCAGGAGGTGGCTTTCCTGGCTGGCTTCGAGGTGGGAGGGAGAAGGCAGCAGCAGCAGAAACACAGAGCTGTGGTTTCCTGATGTCACTGGGAGAGCTTCTCTCCATTGGATCAGTGTCACATGCGCTGGCATCGGGGTGTCCTCATGGTCCCCTCTACCACCAATGCTGTGACAATTTGGTCAGAACCCTTTCCTGGATATTTTTGAGGGAAAGAATTCATGAGTGGGTTGGAAATGCCAGATCTTCTTTCAAGACTTGCAAAAGAGTTCTGTTATTGTTAGTGGGGGCAGGGGGCTGCAGTGATGTTCCCATGTGACAAATCTCCGTGGCCTGGCTAGGCCTTGGTCAGGAGATGATGTGAAATTTAGGGGTGATGGCTCGTTATGTCTCTACTCAGATTAATTTATGAGAGTGACAGAGCAATTTTTGCTTTCAGTGCTGCATCACTTAGGAGCATGAGCTGCCAGTCCTGCTAGGGGTGCAGAAGATGCAGAGGCATCTTCTAGATGACCCCACTGGTTGCTGTCCTGTTTTCCTACTTGATAGATCATTGAGGAGCATTCTGGTTTTTTCTTTTATTTTTTTTCTTCCCCTCCTTGGCTTCAAACCTTGCTGAGAGGGAGGTAGAGAGGAAAATCCTCATGAATTAACATTATTTCCCTGGTGGGCTTTGCTGCCATTTTATCTAATTACGCCTGCTGTTTTCCAGATCACATTGTAAGCATTTGCATGAAGGGGCTTTCACTTACCTCCTCAAGTAAATTAAATAACAGCCCTTAGGCTGGGCTGACAGCATAATGCATTTTCATGTGGGAGATCAACAGCTCCCATACCTTGAGATGGGAAATGCTGAAATGACAGGGAAGCTCTGTGCTTTTGTCTCAAATTAGGGCAGCTAGATGAAGTTAGGGCCACTTTGAAAATGCCTGCTTCTGGCTCTTGTGGTGTGTAGGGATTGGTAGGAAGAGAGGGGTCTAGGAATCTGCAGAGGGCCACAGAGAACAGACTCACGAAGATCCACGAGCTACGTGCAAGATGTGCAGGAAAGCCAGGGAAGCCAAGCCTGTCGTCAGCAGGTTTAAGTGCACAGCCCTATTGGAAAGCGTGAAGGGATCTGCAAACTGTGGAAGATTGGAAGCCACAAACATAAAGCAAATGAGAGGTGTAGGCCCTGCCCTGAGGATGTTTACAGCATGACTTCGTGGATGAGGAAGGCTGGACTTGTGTGAAGAGCTCAGGAAATCAAAACACATGGCGTTGACTTTCATTTCCACAATAAGCCAGGCCGTAGTTTCCCTGTGCTTCATTTCTTCAATTTGCAAAATGAGGCAGTAGCCCTTCTGCTGAAATGACAGTCCGCTCCTTTCCTTGCCTGACCCGTTACTCCCAACGAGTATCCAGCCCCAGGAATCATCCTCCAAATGTTTCAGAGCTCCCAGAGCCCTTCATGATTCCAGCCTCATGGGATGACCTGGTTCCTTCATTGTCATGTGTGTTACATATCAGAAATGTAGATCAGCCCTTCTCTGGCTGTCACTCCTTCATTCCTTTGGTGTAGCTGGGCTTCTGAGGTGGAGAATGGATCAGGAACAAATTACTATGAGGAAATGTATTTCTTCAGCTCCTGATCAGCCCAGGCTCGTCCTGGCAGAAAAGAGGATGTTGATGGGAAGGCAGAGAGACGAAATCTATCTCTCCCAACCATGAGGCTTGGACAAGCCTTTGGTAGCCCAAAATTCTGTGCCCTCTTGGATTCTTTCTCAGGACCTGAAGTGGGATGTGCCAGCAAGTGGACTGGTGAGCTGCACGGTCAAACTGAGTCAGCATTTGGGGAGTGAGGAACAGAGGGAGATGGATCTCTACAGCGAGTAGGGAATTTAATCTTGACTCTGGCATGCTCACGTTGGTCATGGATGGAGGGGGTCAGCAATAGGAAAGGCTGCTTAGCGTGGAAGGCTCTGCCTGACCTACACAAAGCTCCCACCACATAGATGTAAAGGAAGAAAGGTGATACGTGTTCATTTAGTTAATTGTAAATCTGTGTTGACAAGGACCATCTCAGTATTACACCTGTAGTGCTGAAGTGCCTTCTAGCTTTTGGTGCTAAATCCTTTTATCCTGTGTCATTGGCCAGGGATTAAGGAAGTCATGCAGATCACTAAGATCTGCTTGAAGGAGTCTTCAGTGACTCACTTTTGTCTAGAGATCTTTGCTGAAAAAATGTGATTTACTTGTTTTTCTTTAGAAAATCAAGTTTTCTGTTCCATCAAAACATAGTTCCAGGTTGAAGGTGGAGGAGAGCTAGAAATGTTAGTGTGGTGGGTGTGTAAACACCTTTTAACTTACATGTTAAAGCATTTTGGCTCTTCCAAGTAACTAGAGAACTACTTTGTGATGCATTTCTGTGTCTGAGATGAATTTTGAATGCCAGCGAGATAATGAGATTTATCAAATAAAAAGCCTGTCTTTCACTTTGTTCAAGCTTGGCCTCATGCCTCAAATACATGGAGTTTAGCTCAGAAGCAGCTTGTAATTTGTATCACAAAACCACCGTGTGTAATTCGTGATGGATGGTGGCCACTGAGTGCAGGAGGTTTGCAGTTGGGACGTGCTGACGGCTCCCGTTGACATTCGCGTCTGGTCCAAGTGACTGCAAGGGGCAGGGGACCAGCGAATGGTCACCACGAGGCTACCATGGGAGAGGCTGAGGAGATGCCTGCCTTAATAAATCAGGGATTCAGGTTTACTGTCAATCACTTTTTAGCATGAACTTGCAGGATATTCACAATGCAAGACACAGTGCTGCTTTTAACGTGTATGGGGAGATGATTCAGGACTGATACAGCTGCTTCAGTGATCTGGTAGTATACATCCCATTATCATTATTCACTCACATTATTCACTGTTAGAAAGCTTTCTAACAATTCATGATATTTCTCAAGCTCTCATCCCCTCCTCTCTCTTTCTAAAAAAACTAATTTAATTTTATTATTATTATTATTCAGATTCCTGCTGTACACATCCCCCAAGCAGGTGGGAGGGGGAGTTGGTGGGTGATGACTTGGCTTTGTTGGAACTTCACTTAATGCAGGGTGGGGGCAGAGAAAATGAAGCTAAATTACGCAGATCCTGAAGGCACAGCTAGTGCACTGCATCACTTGTGAGCATGACTAGAACTGAAAATGAATCACAGCCTTGTTAGACACGGTATGTGTCAGTGCATGTGGGCAGAAATATCATTCAGCGAGAGAGAGAAAAAGACAGAGACTACATCTTTTAAAGTGTGCTGGTCCCAGTGAAATCGCTGTAGTATTTAACCTCATGGGTGAGAGCTGGGAAACAGTGGGACAGCTGCTCTGGGATACTTTACCTTGTTAATTTTTATTCCTTTCTGAAGGTTCAGAAGGAGTCTGAATTTGTCAGCAGTGACATCTATTTTCTAAACAAGAAAAGGCTATAATTGCAAGATTAGGTTTGAACCCACTGTTGAGGACTTCAAAACACAACCACCCATTTGGGGCTAGATTTGAATGTGGAGTTGCTTTAGCCTGTGTGTTTATTGTGCATTAGGAAGCAAATGTGATTTGCTCTTTGTGTAAACTTTTGATGGCTGCATGTGCACACGATCACACAGTACACACACATGCACACTGAGCCAGTGCACATATTCCAGAGACAAAAATCCAGCCTGGAACTGTAACCCTGGTTCTTGCAGCTGTATAATTCAATTCTATTCTATTTCTAGAATTCATTCTATTTCTAGAATGGAAATTGTTTTTGCACTTCAGTTGCAGTGTGACAGAGCCATGTCAGGTGATTTGATGGAGAGATGCTGGAATCAGCTGGCCACTAAAATCTGCTATATCTGTGTGTTCCAGAAGATACTTGCCACAAGTGATAGCAACGTTCCTAAAGAAGCTCTCCCACCTCCTGCAGAGACCTGTCCATAGCAGCCAACAAGCAGCAGCCATCTTAAAATTCCCCCCTTGGCACACTAAAACCACACTTTTTCAAAGCCAGATGGAATCAACCAGTGTATTCTTTAAGGGATTTTGGTTGTGCATTTTTCGATGTTGTGCTTGGTGCCTGTGCTCAGTCATTGGCCCGTTATGTGTGATGTGTTGTATAATTTAAAAGCTGATTATTGTAGACACTAGCCAGAGTTTTTAATAAGTGTCTAGAGATGTGTGGTTTCTCCTCTATCCCCCTCCCACAGGCCAGGTGCTTTGTACTTTCTGAACATGCAGTGGTTTTTGAACATTGTGAAGGATGTTAACTGCAGCTGAGAACACAACCGTGCACCTCCGCTTGACAAAAAAAAAAGTGGGGGGGAGAAGATAAAATCCCCACCATCGGTAGATTTTAAAATCCTGGTCATCATGTGGCATTCCTATAATGTCCATACTTACTAAATGAAAGAGGGAAAATGGGAATAGTTTGTAATTTTCTGACTCTTAACATGATGTTTTTGGGAGGAAGGCAAGGAAGGGATCTGTACTTGCAACAAGTTAAAAATAAGTTTTAATTACTTGGAGTAAGAACATGTTCTGAAAAGTAAAGATTTTGGACTTAATGCGCATGGAACAAAAGGCCGTTGTGAGCTATGTACGAGAGTTGCTGCGAGTTTGTATTCTGCCCTTTTTTTTCTGTGGGAGTTATTTCCTGTTGTTGACTAGAGTTCTTTATTTAGAACCACCTAGCTACTGAATGACGGCTCGATTGCAAGAAGAAAAAGTGTGATTAAAACTTGCTAAGGCTTATTCCAAGATCTCCTCACTTCCATTTATTTAAGGGGAATCTTTGCTAAATGAAAGAAAGTGAAGTTCAAAACAACAAGTGCATTTCCTTCTCATTATTGTGCCCACATCAGCTGCAGCAGCTAGCAAAAAGATCTTAGGAGGCTGAGGTCTTTCACCTGAATATCTCATGGATGACAATGTTTCTCTAACAGAGGTGATTTGGTTTAGGTTGTTCTGGTTTTAAAACAGAAACAAACCCATCAAATGCCAGGCGTCCCTTTTTGCTGGCAGGAGTAATGCACAGATGTTATTGGGGGCAGGTCTTTCTATGAACCCCACAAATCAAGTAAGGAGCAGGCACTTGCACTTTCCCAGCTGCTCAGAGAAGGAAGAGTTTCCTTTGAAAAGCACTGCCAGCAAAAAAAAGTTTCTGTATGCTGACCTGCTTGGCAATAGTATTTGGGTATGTCTGCTGAGTCAAATTATCAACACTTTGACATCTGCCTAACTTCTTTTGCTCTTGTGGCAGGGGCTGAACATCCAGCAAAAGTACAATAAAATTAGCAGAAGAGCAGATTGAGAGGAAAAAAGAAAAACATTTAACGTGAAGGTTAAATCTACTGTAGGTAGTAAGTAAGCAAGCAAAGTAACTGGGGTTTATTATGACTTTTTTGCTTAGCAGGAAACACACCAGGAACGTCTCCTGCGTGTGGATGATTAGAAAATGCACTGGGGCACGAGTGATAGCAGATGGACAGCCATCCCTCCTTGGCTTGGTCGGTCCCTTGCTGTGAGCCTCTGGCAGAGGGTGCCTCTTTCTGCCCGGCTCTTGCTAAAGTGCCTCTCTGCTCTACCTGGGGCTGGCTGCTCTGGGTGGGCAGGTACTTCACTCTGCAGACAGCAGCTATGGCTCAGTGCTTGGCACCTTCCCTTCTACAAATGAATCCGATAGAAACTGGTTTGTAAAGTTTAACCTCTGTAGGAAAGCCGATCTCTGTGAGAGAGGGATTTGGGAGCCTTCTGCCCATCCCACGGGTGTGGGGAAACTTTGTCGCTGGGAGAAGAAGCAGGGAAAGCCTCGGTGATACACCTCGTGTTATTTTCTTCTCCTGCCTGCTGTCCAGTGGTCTAACAAGGGAAGACCCTGGACTTGGTAGCAGCACCATCAATGGGAATGCAGCTCTTCCTTCCTTGTTTCTTGGGTCTGCTCCTTTCCCTTGATTTGTTCCCCTCTGTACTCCAATTGTGTCTCTGTTTTGCCCCCTCACCAAGGCTAAAATAAAAATAAAAGGGGACAATTATTACCGTTTGAGCAACCTGTTTATGGCGGTCACAGAAAACCACCATAGGCTTTAGGGAGCCGTATGCCACTTGCAACACCTTATTCCCTACCTCCCTGCTCAGGACATCTTTTTAATTTCTTTTATTTCTTTTTCCTACTATTTTCTTTTGCACCCCTGGAAATTCTCACACAATCTATGTCATATGGGTGTGACCAGGCAGGAGAGTTGCCCCTCCCCTGTTCTAGACCCTTGCCACATTTCAAGGACATTAGCACCTCAGAGCCAGTGGGAAGAAGAAAGAGACCATTAAGAGGCGTGAAAGGAAGGGGACTCTGATGATAAATGGTGGATTTCCACCTTTTTTCTTTGTCCTGTTGGTAGGACCTAAATGCTGGGTGGGTTTGCAGTGATTTAGTGTTTCATCCTTGCTTGGGAATACTAATTAGGTGTAAACCTCTTTTAGCCTTTGGCTAATGGTCACTATAAACGAGCAGCTTCTTTTAAAGTGAAAGAACATAAAAAAAAGGCTAGAGTAGAACCTAAATAAATTTGTGCAGTTCCCTTTTTCTTCAGAAAGATAAAATGCATTTCTGATGGTTACGGGGTGGTTTTAGGTAGAGTTAAGAAATGCAGACATCACCCACAGTTTGTTTACCTGCATATACAGTATGAGCTTCTGCTGACTCTTAGCCGTGCTAGCACTAGGGAATGTAGAAAGACAAAATGAATCATTACCACAGGCATAGTCACTAAAAGCATCTGATGTACTCATTCCGTCTTTTTTTTTTTTTTTTTTAATAGCCTCTTTGCACAAAATCTAAGAAGTTACACATTTTGTGAAGGTGTGAAGGGTTAAAAGAGAAAGATTTGTGCATTCACTGCACTGACTCAATGAGTTCAGTTCTATATGATCTTCAATTATTTGTAGAGGAACAGAATGGCAGTGGGAGTTAATGCTGCTACATTTGATGTTCTTGTGCTAGGTTTTCTGCCAGCTCTTTTTTTTTTTTTTTCTTCCTCTTCTGAATTTGGCCCTACAGATTCAACTTCTGTTTTATTGGGGTTTCTTGGTTTTGGCTTTTTGCTTTTTTTTTTTTTAAAGAAGTGGTGTAGGTCACTCACTGTTTACTTAAAATTAGACCCTCAGAAACCTTTGTCTAAAAGGAGTACAGATAAACATCATGTGTAAAGAATTTTGCACCTGGGACAGTCAGAGAAAGGATTTATCATTGCAAATTTGAATTACTTTGAATATGCCTCTATCTTGGTAAGCATTCTTTGAATCTAGAGGTTCTAGGAAGCTGTAGAAGGTAGTTTTAAACAATAGGGCCCAGGCCCCTAAATCTTCGTAGGAGCATTAATGTGCTTTGCAGCTTGTATTCCAGCCAGGAGAAGCAGCTATAGGTGAGTGCATTCATTTGGATGTCTATGTATTAACTCATGTTTTCATATAAATAAGGATTTAAATAGCTTGTTGTGGGCTTGGGTTTTGGTTTTTATTTTTTTTCTGGTAATGCATCTGAGCACAAACACGTTTAATTCCAGTGACATGGTTTAAGTCCTGCATAACATATTGAAATGCTATGTAACATTCTACATCAGCACTGTAGCCACAACACCCTTTTGATTGTGCCCTCCCAGCCTCAAACTCATTGTAACTGTTGTATAATGCTTTAATGCAACAAATCTGAGCAGGAAGATCCTCTTCTAAAAGCCTCTGGTCACCCCACTGGTGGCCCTATTTTGGTCTATCAAGCATTTGGCATCTGAGCAGGGTTGAGCAGTGCTAAACATATTCCAACCTGCCTATGCACCCAGGCCTCCTTCAGGTTTCAAGAGTGCTTTGGAAAAGTGGGGGGGAGGCATCTGTGCTCCAGAAATGTGTGGCTCCACAGAGAGCTTTGTAGGAGTAGCTTTGCTTCAGGGAAAGGGTTGTAGCCTGTGCAATGCTCAGGGTAAGCCAGAGCAGTGGAGCTGCTCTCCCCTGGTGAACAAGGAGCAGGTGGTCCCTCAGCACTGGGGACGTGGTGGCAAGCTTTGTGCTGAGATGTGTGTGGCTTGCATGTTTGACAGCCCCACGTTGTTAAGATTTTCAGGCTCGTGTTGGGTTTGTGCACAAGACTGGTGGGTGGCCTGAAGTCTTCTGGCTTGATTGCAGCGACATCTGTTTACACCAGTGGTTAATTAGGCCTGAAGACTGGACATCTCTCTATTTTTCACCACCGTTTCTGTGGTTTTTCTTGATTAGAAGTATTCCCTCCTCAGCTCTAAAACAGGCTTTGGTTTTATCTGCAGATTTTTTTTCCCCTCTTGATCCACTGGCCATGGTATGAGATGAATATCAGGACATCAGCATAGCCTCTCTTCAAAAAAGTAACCAAGTGTTCCCGAAAAGAATGACTTGTGCTTTTGATAGAGGCTGCAGAGTGAGCATTGAAAGGGAAAGAAAAGCAGCCTGAAATTGTTTAAAACTCAGCTCAGTGCCGAGTACAATTCACTGTGTCACAAGAAGCAGGATTGGGAAGGGGAGGCTGTTTTAGGAACCTGTGTGCCGTACAGGCAGTGCCAGTGTGAACAGTCTGGCCTGGGCCAGGAATGAAGCACATCTTGCAGGGGATGCAGCCTGAATGGGATTTGGAAAGGAACACAGATTTTTATAAAAAGGCAGAAAGATGTGAGGATATATACAGCAATGATAGGCAGCCTGAACCTCTGTCAGAGGACAGTCTTTCAGCTGGAGCAAGGATGATGCACACCAACAGTCTCCAGAGAACTGGGAGTGCACAGGGAATTACAGAGGAAGGGAGTCATCTCCGTGCATGAGGAATGCAGCAAAACCTCCTCTGACTAAGCCAGCTAATGCACACTGCCTTTTTTTTTCTTTCCTGATAATCCTGTTCCATAATATTTCCTTAATAATTTAGTATGTGAAGAGTAGCCCTTCTAAAAAGCATCTAAATCACCAAATCTTACTTTCAGATGAAACCTTGCTACTCCCATTGTTCACACACACTGGGGATTTTTATTTGGTATGGCTATTTGAGAGCTATCCTGGAGTTAAGGGTTGTTTTTTTTCTTTCCTTAATTACTTAACAAATTTACCATGTGGCACAACCCTTGGTACTGCCAAGCAATAGCTTCCTATTACTAGACTGAACAGGCCTGATCCTGCGTTACCAAAGCCAAAAGCGGTATTTGGGAACTGACATTGTCATCAAAATCTGTAGGAAGCTTAGAATAACTATACAAAAGGGGTTACTTGCACTCAGAATATTGATTCATGAGCTCGCTCATTTTTTGCATCGCTGTTCATTTTACCCAAAGAAGATCAACTGCCCAACTGGACATATAATATATGATACTGCATTAGAACTAAGGCTGCATTTGGTCATACTCATTAATTAAACTGATTTCTCCTGTAGGGTTTTTTTTTTTCCTGGAGAACTAACTGAGAATGATAATTAAGCATATTATGCATTCTAGGGAATGGTGTTTCTCCTACTGCTACAAAAACATTAAAGGAGAAAAATATGAACTAAAGCAGAAAATGATGGGGGGAGAAAAGAGCTAAAGCTGGAGTGAGAAGGGGTGGAGCATTCCTTCCTTTGGTTTTTACTGGCTCCTGTGCCTTGGGACACATGAGACAGCCTTGTTAGAGTACAAGAGCTGCACCAGCAAAAAAAAAAAAGAGGAAAAAGCCATTGAAATCTCAAGGAAAGCAGCCTGGCTCCCAGGTGCAGCTCCCTCTCTGCTCATGTACAGACTGCAGTAATGCAGCACCCCAACTTTTTACTGAGGAACTTGTTTTTATTCGTGGCTGAGCCTTGCACAAGAAGGGCCCTACTCTGGGAGGTCAGAGCTGAGCCTGAACGGAGACGGCACGAGGTGTGAGCAGTGTTTAATCGTGCCTTTGCTTGCAGTGTGCTTTCTCCTTACCCAGGAGAGCCTGGCTGCTCTGTGAGGAGCGCTGCTCGAGTGGAACGAGCAGCTCTGGCTGTAGGCAGGCCCTTTGTTTAGCTTTTCCCAAGTTACCAGTGCTGAGGGGGTCTTTATCTGCAAAAAGTTGTCTGCTCTGGGGGGCAGTATTGGGTGTTTGCCTGCCAGCTCCTGCATGCACCAAAGCAAAGACATCCATGGAGAAAATGAAGTTGTGTTGAACAATTAACTGATGAAATATCATAGTATTCATATGTACTGCAATCAGAGAGGAAAAGGCCAAGGATGCAATTAGAAGCATAGGAAGCAGTTCACTCCCTCTATTTTTGAAAAATGCAAGGGATGCCAACATTCCAGCACACCAAACTTTGCCACTCTTTCCTAATTAGCACGCGTGTTGATGGGCAGATTACCTGGCAGTCTGTAGTGTTCCTAATTAATAGATTTATGAAGCTCAGTGTTTCCCCCTCCCCAATCTTTGATTTCTGTTTGTTCGTTTATTACCTTGTTCATTTATTTATCTTCAATGCAGGGGTGGTTTTTGAATGATCTTCATGAGACCGGGCCTCAACCAGGCAGGCTTTGACCATCCTTGCTCAAAGCCAGGGCTGCACTCAGGCTGTGCCTGCAGCCCACGTCAGGTACTGCTGCAGAAAGGCACAGCTCGGCTCCTTCTCTTCTACTGTGTCATCTTCACATGTGAGCAGCTCAAGGGCCTGTGGCAAGGCTATGACAGCACAACTAAACCTGTGCTACTGCTCCCTGGGAAGCCCATGCTTGCATGGTTCTGAAATGGGATGCATTTTGGGTGGCTCCTCCTTGCAGACACTCAGGCTTTTCCCCCCTCCTGCTCCCACAGGCTCTGGAAAGCTCTGCCGACACACTTCCTAGCACAGCATTTTGTGGCTCCGTTGCAGGCTGCTTCTCCACGCTTACTGACGTGTTCGGGCAAACTGCATTTGGGTCTTGCAAACACCTTCTGGTCAGGCCGCTCCAGAGCTGCAGAGCAGACTTTCCTGGCCAGAAAGGTCTCTCTCAATCAGGTGTGAGGCCATGTGAGGAGCAGTCGGCAGCGGGATTACTCTCCTTGTGTAGCCCAACCTCGTCCCGCCGCGCCGGAGCCTGTGCTGTGCATGAAGCACAGGAAGGAGCTCTATTCATATCGATTCGTATCGTGACCTATGCTCAGCTGGGAGTGCTTCTGAGTGTGCATGCAGGTTGTACTAGCTGTGTTCAGAGGCACAATTTGAGTTACAGCGTGACTATAAACTCCTGCCAAGAAAGACTCGGGAGAGTTACAGTAGGAAACAGAAGGGGCGGTGAGCTTTTTCTTATGCTGGTGTAAAACTGGAGCAACCGAGCGAAGTCAGAAGCATTTAAAACTCGAATGACACAGGCTCAGGCTTTTTCCTGCCGAGTGTAACATGGCAAGATCAGGGCTGTGCATATCGGGCTGGAGCCCAGCTGCTTATTTAGCAAATGTTTGTGGTTCTGCCTCTGGTGCCGGTGATAGCGTGCACACACCCAGGCACGGGGACTGTAAACCTGCTGCGGACTTTGAGCTCCGGAAGGCGGGCGCTGCTCGGCTGGGCGCATCCACGGCGCAATTGCGCAAGGCCAGATCCCGCTGTGTTACAAATCTCGTGTAAAGGAGGGCGGAATGGGGCCCTGAAATTCAGTGAATCTGGCATGCAAAAAAAAACCCCCAAACAATCCAGCCAACAATGTGCAAGTATTACAGATATTCTGTGTGGCCTTTGAGTAGGCAGAAGCCCACTGAACAGGTATCACACAGGCCCTAAAGAAACTGAACCTTTTCCTTTTACTTAGTGATTTTATCGTGATGCTGGTAATTTCAGGGAGAGACTTGTTTCCCCAGGCAGAAGAACCAAATTTCAGTGCCTTGCTGCTGGAAAGTATCCAGCCAGGGAGATTCTGGTTTTAATGTTTGCCAGCTCCTGGGAAATTCGCGAATCACTCGTCAAAATCTAGTAAACGGTCCGTGAATTGCTTTGCAGATTGGTTTAGGGTTAACTCTGTGCCAGCCATATGGGATGAGAGAGCTTGGATCTCCTCGAAGGGGAATGGCTGATAGCACGGGCGGAAAGGGAAAGGTGTGCTGAGGCCTCCAAACCGGTAAAATAAAACGTCAGTTTTAGGATCTGATGCCCTTGCCTCCCTTTTTAGTGATTTCAGCAGAGTGCTCAAGTGCTAGTCATGGTGTTTAAACATCAATTAGATGGGGCCTTTTCGATTCTAATTTTAAGAATCCATAAAATCAGCACTTAGTCTCCTTTTGTTTTGGCAGATTCACTATTTTAATTACTTGGTGTTGTTTTTCCTTTGTGGATTTTTGTCAGATACAGTTTCCAGGGTAAGGAAACCTTTCTTCTAGAAGTATCCTTTTTTTCCTTTTCGGTTTTCTAACTGAAAATGGAACTTAGTTTCTAGCAAGACCATCATCTTGATTGATCACAAATCATTACAGAACGTTTTGAGCATAATACCTAAACGAGTTGTGGTATTAATGACTAATAATCGCCTTTATATTAGGTGTTAAAGGTTTATTGTCCCGAAGTACAACCGGTTTAGTGGAACATGAAAGGCCGGAACGATCCGAAATGCCTGCTGGGGCTACAGCCAAAACTATAAGGTGTTTGAATCGCCTTTAACAGCGCCGGCTGGGATTACAGCCCCTTTGGAAACACAGTCATTGAGGTGACTTAAAATAATCATCTTCTTTCCAGATAGCGCCTGGTGGCGAGCGCTTCCCTCCTTCCCCCAAGTCTTCGCGCGCTCGAACATCTCCGTTTGGCCTCATTTTTGTGCTTCGGTGGTATCTGCACAGCCCAAATTAGCAGCGAGGATTCCACGGACGGGGGCCGCCGCCTCCCTCGGCTCCCAGGTGAGGTCCCGGGGCGGGGGGCGGCCAGCAGCGCTCCGGGCTTTCTCCACATCGCCCCCTCGCCCCGGCTCTGCTTGGCCAGGCCGGGGGCTGACCGGAGGTGCGGGGGGAGAATTTTGGGTTGTAGCGGGACAATCTGGGGAGGGGGGGAGGAGGGGAGGGGGGAGCAGGGCTGGCAGAGCCCCGTGCCCCGGCCGGGTCCCCGCCACCGGATAGCAGGGATACTTGTCATATTTGCGGTCGGGGCGCGCTGGCACCCGCCTTTGTGCCGGCCCGGCGCTCCCCGGGGAAGCCGCGGCGGCTGCGGGGGCCGCGCCACCCGCCGGGGGCCGGGGCACGCGTGGGCAGCGCGGGGAGCCGGAGCGGGGGTGGGGGAGGAGCAGCAGCAGCCGCGGAGGACGGGGGGGGCGGGGGAGGAAGGCCGGGGCCGAGGCGGAGCTTTGACGCGGGCCGGAGGGTGAGGAGCTCGCCGGTGCCGCCCCTGTCGTCAGTGCTGGCGGCAAGTGCTGGGAGCCGGGGCTGGTGGTGCCTCCTCCTTCTCCTCCTTCCTCTCCTCCTCCTCCATTGTATAATGCTGCGTGATCGCAGCCGCCGGGGCAGAGCTGAGGCTTAAATCCTCACGCCGCCTGCTCCTGCCTCCTCCTCCTCCTCTTTTCCTCCTCCTCCTTTCCTCCTCCTCCGCATCCCACCCGGCCCCTCCCCGGAGCGGCGCGGCGAGGAGCGACATATGGAGCTGCTCTAGGGCGAGAGTTTCCGACCTCCCCCTCTCCATGCTTTAGTTCTCAGGTGGAGCTGCATGTGGTGAGTGGGGCTGGGGGGCTGCGGGGCGTCGGGGGGGAGGCAGGGGGCGGCGACAGTCCCCCACCCCCTCTGGCTTTGCGAGTCATCGGGGCTTGTTTTATCCCTACCTTTAAATTGGTGCCCGGGCAGAGGAGCCCGGGGCGGGGATCCTCCCCCTCTCGTCCGGGGGGGGAGGGAGGGATTCGTGCTGAGATGAACAGAGGAGGGAGAGCGGCGGAGTTGACCTTAAAATACGCCCCCTCCCCCGCCGATGCGGGGGGATCCCGAGCCGAAGCAGGTGCGGGTAGCTGGAATATACTTTTTTATCGAGGTGGCTGTGCTGGCCCCGGTCGTGCGGCCGGTTGTGCTCTCCGGAGCCGGGCTCCCTCCGACGCCAGGAAAGCCGCGCCACCCCGGTAAGTTCGCGTGTGCGCCGGGGAGCCCCTGGAGCCGGGGCTGCATCCTGGCTCCGTTCTCCCAGCGAGAGCGAGGGCTTCGGGGAACCCCGAAAAGTGCATGCCGTAGTGCCGGGAGAGCTAAAAGGGCCTGGGGGAGACTTTCACTCCGCTGTAGCAAAGCTGACATATGGCTGGGCAGGACCCGGCTGGCCCCGCTGCCTGGCCCTTTTCAGGGGTTGGTGTTAGGGCAGGGGATTAGCCTGTCTTTTCCCTGAGCAATAGCGCGCATGGGTCTTCCTTGGGAGCACCGCCAGCACGGAGGGACAGGCGTCTGGGGGGGATTTTGTGAGTAAGGTAGTTCATCTTTTGGAAGCGACGGCAAAAACGTATATTTATTAGGATTTTCTTCGGGGTGGATGAACGCTTGAAAAAAAATCCTTTTGCGGTGCCACTTTGATTTAGAGCGTTGGCAGCTTTACTCACATCAGGATCTGGAAAAATAAGTTCTTCCTAAGCATGAAAATAGGAGTACAGTTACCTGCTGTAATTTCTTGCATTTTGTGAAACAAAGCTGGAAATCCCAGGGCCACTTTAGTTGGAAATCTATGGAGGGGCTTGTGTGCTGTCCAGTGGGCCCCTTGGTGGCGGATTTCCAGCTGTGGGTCAGCTGCTGGTGTAAAATAAAGCGAATTTTCCCATTTTATCTCCATCGGGGAGGGGGGCCGTGTCAGCTTCTTTACCCGAACTTCAGTGCAGCACGCCAGAGCTGTTGCGTGTGGCGGCGTGTGCTCAGACAGATCCAAGGCTCTCGGGAGCAGGGAAATCCAGGCTTTTTCATCTGCTGCCTGGTGCAGTCATCAGGGTGACTCTCGCTGCCGTCAGTGGGTGCTGGATTTGGCCACTCTAGAATTATTGCTCAAACGGGTGGGAGAGGGCTTGGCTGCCCTGAACACCAGTTTTGTGCTTGTGCTCAAATGAGTGAACACTTCTTATGTGTGTGAATTCAAACAATGCTTTCTACCTTTTCTAATTCAGATAATTTTAGGCATGCATCTGCACAAGTGAAGGTTCCTGTGTCCTTATGGACTTCTCACAGGGTATACAAAATTGACAGAGGCGCCTCAGTTTGCATCTAAGGGCACAGGAAGCTTTCACATGGTAAAACAAACTATAAAAATGAATTGTGTTTTCTTTAAAATGATTGCTATAGAAATTAGCCAACTGATTTAGCAGGGTAAATTGAAAGTAGCCCTTTCTGGCTGAAGTTAAAGTACATGCATTTTTACATAATAGGATGGTATCTTTGGGCTCTGATTTAACATGATGACCTAGGGGTGGTGGTAGAGGCAGGAGGAGGATTAGGAGTTTGTGCTGCTGGACAGGTATCTGAGAGCATGTCCTTCGGAATACTTCCATTGTTCAGGCAAGTATTGCAGCATCCAGTGTAACAGCTCCAAATATTCCTCCTCTCATGACTGATCCTGCTTCCATTTAAGTTGGTAGCAGCAATCACCCACTCATTCTCTGCAGGAACTGGATTGGACTGCTAAGGAACGAAGCTAGACTTTGTGCATATTAAAACACTGCTTTGATTTTTGTGTCAAGCTCATTTCTTTTTCTCTGAAGTTGATTGAAAACAAACAAAAAGAAACTTGATAGCCATAGGTCCTTCAGGTTTTGTCTGTAGATGAAGCAGCCTTAAAGAGCATTAAATACATCTGTAGGTGCTGATTTATTAAGAGTTGTAATTGTGTTCCTTTATACACCTGCTCTTTTTAATGGGAAAGATGAAATAGTTTCACAGGGGAAATAATAACATAAATATACCAAGTGCTCAGATTGTCTGCCTGAGAGGCATCAAGGACTTTGAGATAATGTCCTAATAGCAAGGAAACACTCAAACTTCATATTCAAAATTTATTTTTTTAGCTTCCATGAAGTACAGCAGGTTTTGTGCAGTATCTAGTTTGAAGGATTTTGCCATCATTCACACAAGCTGCTTTTATTTTTTCAATAAATATTTCATTGGGAAAACATTTTTTTTAGGAACTCTGACTTTCTTCACACTGATGTAAAGCACTCCTGGCACAGTTTATCTCTGGCAGTGCTAACACTAGACAGGTGATCCAAAGTATTTGTGACTATTTTTGCTTTTATGTAACATCTTAAAGTGTAATCTGTCAAACAAGGAGGATGCAGTACTTTGAAAGTGCAAGTAGTCTTCTCGTGATCTATTTCTTATAAGGACCAGGTAGCAAGAGAGGCACCTTCTTTTAACTCAGTTCTTTAGTGTAACTGGCTCACAAGGAGACAGCTCCAGTTGCAGTGGTTCCTTAACATGCACACGAATCAGTGCCAGAAATAGCAGCTTTCAGTTACCAAGTCCAAAGATCAGGAGTGTTTCAAAGGAGAGAGCAAGGTCCAGCTTCAATGTAAGCAGGTTGGCACTAAGCACAGATCTTTAGTCTTGATGAATCTTTTGCTAATTAATGGTTTGTGGAAGATGAAATTTGTCAATCTGAGCACAGCACTCATTTTCTTCAGGGGTATATAATTGCATGTTTTCTGCCACTTCTTTTGATTTCTAAACTTTTCATCAGTCAGAGAAACTGCTGTCACAAAGAGGTGCCTGTTTTCTATAAATGGAGAGACTCTCAACATGTGTTAGTTCTTTTATTCTTTTATAAACAGAGTCAATTTTTGTGTTTGCTGTAGTGGAGGCTTCAGGTTTGTTCAGCATTACCAATGCAAACACTATAACAAAAATAAGATAACAATGCTTGGCTGTTCAACACGAGTGAGGAAGGCAAGGCCTGTAAATGCCATGCTAACATTGCTCTTGGGTGTGCTGAAGTGAAGCCCAAACTGAGGTCCAAAGCAAATGTGTGGCTGAGAGGCAGCAGAGGTTTAGTGGGAGAAAAAGTCTCGTGTGTGTCACAGCGGGGTCCCTGCCCTGTCTCTTGGCTGTGTGGGTGTTAAACTGTGTGTCACTGTGCAGGGCAGAAACTGTGCTGCCACCATGTTTGCCTCACCGATGGCTCCTGGTGAACATGTCAGATGCTGGGTGTCATTGATTGCCAAGTGGCAGGGAGGAGCTGTGAAGATGTGCTGGCTGGGACATTCCTCTGGCGAAAAGGGGATTTTCAGGGTGGGGGAGACGTGATTCGAGGGGCATTTCCAAGGGAGAGTTGGGGCAGTCTCCAGGGGTGTTGGGTGCAGCCTTATCGGCCTTCAGAAAGGGCTCTAAGCTGTGACTAGGAGTGGGAAGGCTTCAAAGGGCCGAAGGAAATGTCAAGTCACCAGAGAGCAAGCTTTTGGTTTTCATGTGTCCTTTCTTTGAGGGCGGAGGCTCATCTAGCTCAGTTGAGACAGCAGCCACCACCAAATCAGAGTGACACTGGATTCAGGCTGCTGCAGCGAAATTAAAACCCTGCTCAGAGCCCTCTGTTAGGTGAGGTCAGACCACTGTTCTTCAAATGAGGGGCCAAGTTTGGTACACTCCTGTGCTGGTTAAGTCACTACACCTCTTCAGCTTGGTACATAAAATCAGAGATGTTGCCATAGAACGTCTGAAGTTCCCAGCCTGTATAACATGATCAGTGTTTTGAGTACCAGCGATTTTAAAGACAAATTTCTCCTTAATATCACTCTGGAACTGAGTTTTATGGGGCATTGAATGACATGAGTCTCAGCCTGTGTAATTATTAGGAGCCAAAACCTGTTTGCTTTCACACCAGTAAGGTGTGTTGGATTTCATCTGACAGTTTGTTTCCAGTGAAGTTAGAATAAAAATTGAATTCTTAATATGGTAGAATACAGAGACAAAAGTTCTAACATGGGTTGTTTTCTTTTAATGTTATTTTGACAACTGGGCAGCTTATGGAAGTAGCAGAAAAAAGAAGTTCCCTTTTTCAAGGAGCCCTGAAGTGGTGGAAAGATCTAAACTTGCCCTAATACTTCCTCAGATGTAACAACTAAAACTGTTTTTTTGATGCCAGATTTTCCACCCCACCCCAGAAACCCTTATACTGTTTGAACTGCGCTCACCTTTGATGGAAATGTGACAATTATTGGCTGTTTTCAAACCATTTCTTATAGTAGCCTGTAACATCAGTCTTAAGAAACGCTCCTGTCGTGCCAGGCAGGCAATAAGGTTGAGTGAACTGCGCTATAGCAAGAACCACCCTTGATTGGAGGTAAACTATGCGGATATATGTTGGGGTGGAGGTTGAAAGGAGCGTGGAGGGCATATTTGAAGCAGACTGTGCAACTGCTATAGCAGGTCTGACTAGTTTGAGATGCCTAAAGGCAGCTTTGTCTTAACTTCAGGTAGCTGCAAAATGAAGTTTTAAATCCTAATTCAGAAATACATCATCATCATCTTCCGGTGCCTCCGCAAACTTTACTTTTCATGTGTTTTTACAGGCGTTCTTTCTCCCTTGGAAAAAAGCCTTTCGTAGGTACCCATCCACGTGCATGCATATCATTTGCATATTTTTCAAATATACATTTCATCAAGATAGGAGACCAGCGTTTGTGTGCAAACCACAGTGTTTTCTTTGAACAGCAGTGGTTACATTTTGCTTTCTCACTGCTCTGTGGGCCTTGTGTGAGACAAGCCACTCTATTTCAGCACTTTTGGCATGGCCTGATTTGCTGTGGGTCAGGTCTCATGCCTGCTCCTGGCCCTGTGGTGGAGCAGTGCCTTAGGCTTTAGGAGCCTGAGCTGCTGTCAAAGGGATTTTGACAGGGCTACTTCCATGTTGGCTCTCCCAGGGGTCCAATAACCTGCTTGGGTTACCCTGCTGGGACCTGGCTCCCCCTTAGCCCCTCCTGTTCCATCTGCTTGGCAAAATTGGCTCTTCTAAACAGCCCTTCCACTTTCCTTGCCTAACTAAAGTGTTCCACAAATAGCTTGTGAATGAATACAAGAGAGAATATTTTCTGTGTGTGTGACACACAGTGTCAAGCTTTCTGTCGCTGTTCTGCTTCCCCTTGCTGGCAGAGGGACACACGTGATGTATGTATGCTTGGATGAGAACTTTTAATTGTGGGGAAAATCAGTATAACACTATCATGGGTATGATGAGGTGAATGGGTTGTGCCTGACTGAATATGAAATAAAGTTTCAGACATTCCTGAAAGTTTCCTGAGCTGTTCTCCTTCTGCATTTTCCACTCCCAATTTCCAAAATCTTAGTTTGTGGTTAAGTTTCTTTGTTCTGTGTTAATTAACCTGTCCTAAACATGCTTCAAAATACAGACTTAATACACATGTTGTCAAAATATGTTGTTAAAAGGGTGTCTCCATCTGAGTTTAAATTATTTACTTGAAAATGTTTAAATTACTCCACATAGAAGAGACGTGGGTCCCATGGTAGCTGTTTTAAAGAACATCTCATCGGTGTAGTACTTTTTATTGTGAAATCAAGCAGGTGCCTTGAAAAATGGAATCTCTTTCGTCTCTAACTCATAGCTCTTACAGGTTGAGAATAGTTCAAGGCTGGCCAAAGTTCCCTTTAATCTGTTTTCAGAAGGCTCCTTTGTAGGACATGGAAACATATGCTGTATTTCAACAAATGCAAGAGCTTTAGTGCACTGAACTGAAAGGCCAGCAGTTATCGTCTTGTCCAACATCATTTAACACCATCTGAGCAAACTTTCGTGTCAAATTTTAACTACTTTTTTTTTTTTTTTATTTGTTTCGTTTTCACTGGTGGTGGTGGAGAAATACCCAAAAACTTTTTCACCTCTTTAAGAGAAACTTGCAGGGTGAGTGGGTTCTTTTTCATAGAATGTTTTTGTTTGCAGGGTTGTGTTCATTTCATTTAAACAAAAGTGTTTAAAATAACTCATGTGCTGTTTAAGCTACTTTAAAAAATGCTAGGGAAACACCTTTCTTTTCTTCTAACTCTCAGTAGTGCGAAACTGGTTAGCAAATAAAATCTGCAAGCCTGAAATGAAAATGACTTATCATTGCTGGGATTTGTATGGTGCATTTGCAGTATATATTTCTTCAGAGGGTTTTTTTTGTCCTTTCTCCTCTTCTTCCCTCCTGCCATTCGTTGCTTTTCAGTTTGACTGTGATAATTTATTCAACACTGTTTTCAGAGCAATAACCTACTTTTTGGCAAACCATTCAGTTCTTTCAGTAGTGTGGGGGTTTTCTCCCCCCTCCACGTGTTTATTAAGGGTCTATGACAAGGGGGAAAAACAAGGTCTCTTTGGGGAAAAGATGCTATGATAGGGTTCAAACAAAGTAATTATACATAGGTGAGAAAAACTCTCTCCTTTATTATACACGAAGGGGTCTCGTCTCTCGTGGGTGCACGCACAATTCTCATTAACCTTTGCAGGAATTGCACAGGTCCAGTGGAGATGGGTCTGCAGTGCTCAGTCCCTACATACACTAAAAATACCAGGCAGCCCATGACACGTGCGTGCCAATAGAGATGTCTTTACAGTACAACACAACGTTGCCGTAATCCATTGTTCTGTGCGCCAGTGCAGGGGAGGAGGGATGCACAGCCAGCCTGGCTATTTCATCATTCTCCCTTAGAGCCTGACCAGTAGCATCTTGTCATTACAGGCGTGTAATTTTAGCAGTGAAAAGGGAGTGTGTGTGTGTGTTTCCCAGCCTGTGTCACTTTCTGGTAGCTGTTCTAGGTCTTTCAGATTGTTTTGAATTTCATTTACAAGCGAGGTGTCTCTTTTTAGACAGCACTTGCGCTCTGCCGGTGCCTGCTGGCTCTGCAGTGGGAAGGAATGGAAGGCAGTCTTGGCTGAACTGGGCCCTGGAGCAGTACACAGCCATCTTAATTGCTGCTGCTCCACCTCTTGAGGAGATGGCTCTGGTTCTCCCAGCATGGAGCTGTGTGCACTGGCTCCAGCATGGCTCCATGCCCGCTGACATGGGAATTCATGGTGTCGTGGTCCTCCCTGTGGGACCGGCACCTCCTGCTTCCTTGCAAGGAGGCCTGGAGTGCTGCACTTGTGGGAAGAAACTGTGGTGTGGAGCAAGAAGAGCTTCTTGGCTGATCCCAGGGAGGCTTGTGTGTAGAAGCCCTCGCATATTTTTTGGGTGACAAGAAGCAGAGTCTGCTGAATAATCAGTAAAGTCAGAGGATCTGGCCCGATGCTGTGCCTGGTTTGCTTTACTGCAGTTCTGATTTCCTGCTGCTGATGCCCGGGTGTATAAAGCAGCTACTGGTCCTTCAGCAGAGTGTTGAGCCCATGTGTTCACAGCACGACAGAACTCAATTCACACTGGCTGCTTCCTTAGCACTGCCACATGGAGACCCAAATATCAAAATAGCCTCAGCCCAGCTCTTTTTGGTGGCTCTTTGAGGCACAGAGCCCAGCTAAGCTGAACCCCAGGGAGGAAGCTCCTGGGGGTGTCTTAGGCACTGTTGCAAGTAGATGGTGTGTGCAGCCATCCTGGGAAAGGATGTAAAGGAGATTTGGTACAGAGGTGACCTGAGATGAGGGTAGCTTTGCCAGCTTCTGGAAAAATCTCTCTGCCCTCAGTAGGTAACCCTAAAAAGCATCTCCTGGTAGTGGGAAGGGGAGACTCCATCCTGATCTGGCTCAAAGCGGGTGGTTGGTGGTCCGTGGGGCCATGTTTGCACCAGGCCTGTGAAGGGCTGTGGCAGGGCTGGCAACTGTAGAGAGCGTGATTGCTAAAGCTTCCAGTTAAGGACGAGACCAAAAAAGGGCAGGTTGGGGGCTTGTTTGCATCTTCTGGGCACTGTAGAACATGTGAGGATTGGCATTTTGGCTTTGACATCTTTGGGACAGAAATGAGTTCTGCTGGGCAATCTGAACCTGTTCTGCTTTTTTCCAGTAAAGACAACTGCCTTCCTGTATGTGAATATCGAATAAATGTTTTTCAAACCTGGTGTGTTACCCAGGTATATCTTCCTTCATGCTTTGCACTGAAAAGGAGTTGTCAGAGTTGCTCAGGGCTTTTGCTCTTGCCCTCAGCCTCGCAGTGGTTTGCTGAGTGCCTTGCTGGCTTTCCATGCTCAGAACCTGTGTGGTCTTGTCCACCTTCTGGTTCTGCCAGGGCAGTCTTTAATGCTTTAACAAGCTAACAAGTGCTCCTCTGATTTAAACTTGCATTAACTTCTGCTACCCTGATAGAATTCCTAATATTATAAACACCCTTAATAACATGGCTGTAATCTAGAAAACCTGCTGTCCTTTTTCCAAACAATTACTTAATGAGGCAGTAATTTATTCTAAGCTATATTTATTGGAGCCCATTCCAGCTTTATCAGACGTACTCTGTTTGGATGTGTGCAGTTAGTCAAAAACATTAAAACTGCTCCACTTCTTCCAGGGGAACATGTTACATTTAGCAAACTGACAGCATTAGAAACTGTTTCCAATTTAATAGAAGTATATGTTTCCTGCAAGGCTTAACACACTGCAGAGTCAGAGATTGCCTTAGACCGCGGCTTTGCCTTTTTTTAGCGTGGTGAAAAGGAGCTGCAAAATGAAGGCAGAAGTGGAGTTTGTGTTTTTGGTTGTTTTGCAGAGATCCTTCTAGCAGGGCTTCGGCGGGCTGCAAGTTTAAGAAACTCTCAAGAAAGTGGTGTGGGCGGCGCACACAGAGCTCTCGCTCCAAATGCAGTTTCTGATCATGAACAAACAGCAAGAGCTTGCTTTGCCCTCTGGGCCTCAAATAGTACAGTATGCAACAAGGGAAAGCAGGCAAGGCACGAGGATGGAAACAGTAGGATCAGATTACAGTTTCAAAATATCGCTGGAACACGTTGGCTGGCGTTACACTATTGACTGGCTTTATAATTGCATTGCTTATTTGCTAGGGAAGGCTTCACCTTACTTTCTGATTAACATGGACACTCCTTTGGGGATCTGGGGACTCCAGGCTCCGAGTATCAGAGGCAAACCCTGTGAGACCTGCACGACTTCAGATGCTTCTCAGATGAGAGTCTGAGCTTCCTCTGTTGTCTCCTGTTTGCCAGAGGTTTCCTTGCACAGTCCCTAACTAACTTCTACTTAGATTAGCCTCTAACAGTCACCCACCTATGGTTTTCCTTCTTATTTTGATTTTAACTGGAGCGGAGAAAAGACCCCTGTCACTCAGCCTGCTCCCTGCTCTTGACTCACTCTTCACTCTGTGTGAAGCGACTAAAGCAGGGGGCAAAGGCTGTGTTTCTGTAGGGGGAGAGAAGCTGCCTTTCTTGTTAAATGCAGGAGTGGGGTTCTGCGGAGCTTTACTTGCTTCTCTGTTTCTTCTGGAAGAGCTGAGGTTTACCCATCCACCACAGGAGATGGGGAAGAGTTAGGTCCCTGTAAAATGTGTGTGAGAAATACCTGCCGCTTACAGTTACTGCTGGCACCGACAGCCTTGCAGTGAAGACTTGCAAACATAAAAACAATCCCCTGTACTCTCTGGAAGCAGAGAGCTGCCCAGGAGGCCAATTTTTTTAATATTCTCTAAAGGAGAGTTTTGTAAGTGCTTATTAAACCTCACTCAGTTAAAAAAAAAAAAATAAAATAAAAAAGGGCAGCCAGAATTAATGTAAAATGTGTCAGGGAAAACAAACCTTGTAAATACGGAATGTCTGAGCACTGGCTCTGGAGAGGGCAGAAACCCCTGCACAGCTCCATTCCCTCTACCTCTCTTTGGGGGTTGTGGGATTTGTTTCCTAACCCACATGTGACATGAGACACAATTCTTACCAGGCAGCGTCAGGAGTCCTCTTTATCCAGGCAACATGGATGCAATACACTCCAACATGTAAAAAGTGCCTCAGATCCAGAGAAAGCAGCCTTGTGGGGGGGGGGGGGGGGGAAAAAGAAAGAAAGAAATAAATTAAAAAGGAACACCCCCCCCCCCCCCCCCCGTCCCTACTGGTCGGTTCACACCCTGCAGGCCAGCTGCAGCACAGGGAGCGTGGCCGTGCAGCTCTGCATGGAACAGGCTGTCCCAGCTCCCGGGGATGCTGCCGTGCCAGGCTTTAAACACTGGTGTCAGCAGATGAAATCCCCAAGGAGGGGCGATTTCCATCAAGCTCTGGCTGTTGTCTCTGAAAGTCCATGCTGCTTATTTGCTCCAGCCCTGGAGTTAAACCTCGACACCTGGGCTGTTCAGCTTTCCCCCTTGTTTTGAGTGAGGCTGGGAGAAACTGCCAGGTTTATACTGGCCTTCCCCTCTGCTTTTCCTTTGTCACTTTGAATGGGAGGAGGGTGCCAGTGCTCTCAGATGTCTGTGCTTCCACCTGCTGGGGCAGGTTTGCTGTGCTTTGCCAGGATCCTCCAGGCCAAGGAGCATCATTCTGTAGTGGGTGAGCCCATGGTCCTGCCCCAAGGGGTCTTCAACAGATGTGACCATTCTCTTTCTCTGCTGTGGCCTTGAGGATGTGGAAACGGATAAGGAGAGAGAAGTTTACTGGTTTGCCTTTGTAGCTCTAAGGAACTCTAAGATACTTTGAAGCTGTGGAGACTGGTTACAAGTTCAGGTGGTCCCTCAGGCTGGGTCCAGCAGCACTAAAATACCTCACAGCAGCTCAACCTGCCTCTGTTAGCTCAGAGGATCTGGCCCTTGTCTTGCCAGTTGAACCCAGTTGGCATAAAAGGCCTTTTTATTTTGGTCCTGCAGCTATCTGTGCCAAATCCTGATTCTGCTGAAGTCAGTAACAAAACACCCATTGACTGCCGTTGGGCCAGGATACAACCAATGGAACTCTCAAGGATGAGGAGTGAAGGATGGAGGAGAGGAAAATTGTATTTCATATGCCAGAAGTGACAGAGAGAGCACTTACATAATTCACTGGATAGGTTCTCCAAGAAAATCTGGTGAGGATCACTTACATCTGAGGTTTGTGAAACTTAGGGGAATGAAGTGTATAAATTCAGTGCTCTCATTGCACTTTGGGGGGCTCTTATGGGAAACTTTTGTGTTGTGGGGTTTTGTTGGGCTTTTTCATGTACATGTGTGAAGTAGCATTTTATTTTAATTCCCCCAGGTTGCCTTTTTCTTTTTCTCTCCTATTTTACCCCCCTGTAGTTTTAATTACCTAAGATTTCAGAAAGTAACTGGTCCTGCTTTAAACTCCTCTTCTGGCACAAGCCCCTGTGGTTCACACCTGTGTTTCGGTGTTCGGCTGCCTGGAGAGGAATGGTTGCCTGTGGACTCAGGGATTTGATGCTTTTACCTTTTTGAGCAATGTGGTGTTTGTTCTAAAAGTAACCTCAACTCTAATAAGCTGTTCATCCTCTAGACTGACTGAGGGGATGGCATAAATCTGTGAGTGGAGATGTGACTTCTTCAAAACCTTTTTCCACTGTTCCTCTTGGGGTTCAGTTCCTCCTCCTTTTTTTCCCTTCCTCTCTGTCTCAATGAGCAGGGAGGGCCTAGAGGATTGTAGAATTGATTTCCAAGATGAGCCTTCAGTTTTAAGAGGTATTTTAAACCTAATTGTTAAAAGTCCTCAGGAATTAAAATTAAAGGTTATTTTTTATTATTGGGTGAGAAAAATCACTTTTCCTCTCAGTTTTTGCTTATCTGATACTTTTCTATGCCAAAACGCCAATTATTAAAGACTTCAGAAATAGTCCGGTGGTGTCGAAGTGTCCGAAGCACAGCCAATAAACACAGTGATCCTCTCACAATCTACACATACCTCTGTCCTCCGGAGAGCAAAGGATTCATTGCTAAGTGGGCTCAGAGACACAGGCACTGCACAAGCTCTTCTGTGTTTAATCGATGAGAGTTGACTCCAGAGAACCATCCGCTCCAGGCTGATTATCTCTTCCACTGAGCCCCAACTGCATTTTTTTCCAGTTCTGTCTGAAGAGCATGCAGAGCCAATAAAAGAAAGCTAAATGACAGCAAATGAAAAAAAAAAATATACTACTTTTGTTTTTCAATTAAGAAAAGACAACTTCCAAATGGTAGGGTTTCTCTGGCGCTGAGGCGCGTGCGATCGCCCTAAATGGGCAAAAAAGCAAGTAGAATCTTTCTCAGCAACAATGCTTTAGCTTTTGGTTCTAGGTCTTCCAGAGCTGGAGCCAACTGGTAGATAATATTGGGGAAGATCTCCAAGTAACTCCCTCTGCCCCAACCCTCAGAAAGGTGCAGTTTTTCCATTGTCTTTCTTCAGCTTTCTGGTTCCACATACCTAAGAAACATTGAAAACTCACTGGCAGGCCAAAACCTGCAACACCCTTTATTACAACAACAACAAAGTGATGTCCAGTCTCAGCTCTTAACACCCAGACTCAAAATTATGCTCAGCAAATGGGTGAAAATGCAGCAGAAATACATCTGTCTGAGGTTGCTGCTCGGCCAAAATAGATGCATGAAAGATCTTCCATGAGCGTTACCCTTTATCTCTGCCTGTGCAGTGCCATATTTGGGTGGGTTGGTGTTGGTCTGGCTGCCCCTGTCACAGCTGTATGACTTGGATGGACAACTCTCTTTTGACACCTGGAAAGGTGTTTGTCTCATTTTGTAGGGATCTTTGGTCAAGCTGATCTTTTAAGTTTGGAATTTTTGTTTTTCCAGCAGGAGGTTTGGCTGGAAAGGCTAGGAGCAAAGTTTTTGAGATGAACAGAACTGATTCAGATCAAATGCTGGTCTTGTACAGTGTCTTTTTTTTTTTTTTTTTTTTAAATGTTATTCAGTGTCTTAAGACATACAATACTGATCCCTGTAATGCAGGCATGAAATGGGTTGGTTGAAGGAGGGTAGAGATGGCTTGAGCTGTAAAGAACAAGCAGGCAACATTGTCTTAAGCTTCAGTGGTCAGAAACTATGAAATTCCTTTATGAAGAGCCAGAGAAAGACTTTCAAGCCCCCAAGCATGTCTGGTTTTACCAACTCTTATCAGCTGGTCTAAAAAGATATCACCTCCTTGCTTCGCTTGGCATGAATGAAGTGATTTATGGAACCTGGAGGAAAACATTCTTTACAATTCCCGTTGGCAAGCCAGAGGAGAAGGGGATAAAATAAAACTTTATAAAGCTGAGAGTCTAGCAGTGCCTATTTGAGCCCTCTCCTTGGTGGAATAAACCCCCCGTGCTTAGGCTGACATCCTACTTTGGTGTTTTAGGGGTTAAACCCTCTTCAGAGAGTATTAGTGGGGAAAAAGGAAACTGAAAGCTGTGCTGAAAAGCCAGTAGGTGAGATTTGGAGTTGCCTGATCTGTTTTGTCTTTTAAAAGGGCAAGCTCTGAATCAAGCTATGTGAAGATCGAGTGAGATGCAAAAGCTTGACGGTCACACATACAGGAAATCTTGAATCATCTCTGAGCTTCCTGGAAAATGACGTAGTGAGGTTATCATAGTATTTACTTAGTGATGATCCCATAGTTCTTACTGATCAGCTTTAAAAATGTGTTCGCTACCAGCACCTCAGTTTTGGGTGGAAATGGGCCCAGTGGAAATGCTTGGCAGCGTCACCTGGCAATGATGAATAACTGAGCACAGGGAACGGAGCCTGGGCTGTTTTCTTTATCATGGGGGAAAAGGTTTGCTTTGTGCAGTGAATGTTTTTATACATTCCTGGCAGAGGCTGACAAACTTCAAACTCTTCTAGTCCCCAAGCCATTTAAAAATGTCTTCTTTAAATAGAGCACTGTGGAAGGAGCGCTGGTATGTCTTTAGGACAGAGTCTGTCTTTTTTCAGGGGGAGGAGATAACAGGAAGGGACGGAAAGCTGCTAACTCTCCTCCTAACCCCTTGCTGCTTTAAAAACGTGCTGGAATTGGACAGGGTTTTTAATTCTTGCTAGCCTGATCCTCCCTTTCTTGCTCTTATCTGTCTGAAGGGAAAGGAAATGTGTCTACTGTGAACACTGCAATAGCAAAGTCCCCCGCTCGCACCCCAAACCCATGTGCACAGCTCTGGAGCAGTCCATGGAAGTGACACTAGGGAGCAGAGAAAAACCAGACTTCGGCAGTAGTGCTAAATTTCAGAGGTTTTGTTCACCCGAGATTCCAGGCGCAGGAATTGCTGGTAGCTGGCCAAGGAGCTTGGATGGCAGCCTACCTGTTCCTCAGCTCTGCTCAGCCTGCTCCCTCCCCCCGCCTTTCTTTTATTAATTGCATAATATGCTAGAAAATTATCTGGATTTGGGACTTACTTTTAACCAGAAGAGGCTCACTTCACCCAATCTGGTTTTGGACTTACCGCCAAGAAAATGCTTTCTTGTAGCACTGAAACCCTGACTTCTTCTGCCCCCTCTTCTGCTTTCCAAGGATTTCTTTGCTCTTAAATGTTTGTCAGTCATTTTTTGGTGATGTTTAACTATGTTGTCTGTCTGCTGAACTGGTGCGTGATCATCAAACTGTGTTAGACATGCCTAGTTGCAGTCGTTTTGCAGGTACTAATCCCACTAGGAGGACTGGGAATTGTACTCAAGTAAGGAAGGCAAATTTTGTCTCCCATATGATAGCTGCATAATGTGAGAAGGGTCGGGTCTGGGGTGAAAATCTGAATGGCTGTTGCAACTCCTTTCTGAATACCTGTGGCTAGAAAGCCTCTTCCACTTTTTTTTTCCCTCTTTCTTTTCCCCCTCTTTAAAAAAGGCAGAATTCTTCATGCCAGAAGAATTTGTTAAACGGAGGGAGGGATACAGGAATGAACAGGGAGCTGCTTGTGATCATATTGAAAGAGTGAGCAGGTTAGAGCTCCAGCACCTCACCACTCTACCTGGGAAAATGAGATAGCATAACGTTAGGTCATGCTACTGTCACAGCTCAGTGACTCCTTCATTCCTCTGTGTTTGGGGGGATCTCTGTGTCACAAAAATAATGGTGACAAAATGAGGTTGGGACTGTGCTGTGTAGAGGAGCATTTCCAGGTGCTCTGAAACATCCTGGAAGAGATGGCACTGGGGACTAAACTGCCCCACTTAATCTTAGCTCAGAAATTATTTATAATGCAGGGCAAATTTGATAAAATCCCCTTTGTTTCCTTCAAAATCTGCCATCTGACCAGCAGCAGAATGTAGTGCAGAGTGGTCTTGGGGATTAGACTAAAAGACTTGACAGATCTTCTTCTTCATCTGTAATTTATCTAATTCTGAGAATAATAACTGCATTTCCTGCGATGATAGTTTAGTCCTTAGGTGATCAGCTAAATAAACCCATATGTCTATATCCTGGTGTACCAAAGGTCTGGATCTCCCAACCTCACTGGGGAGGTTTCTCTCAACACACAATTGCCTGAGCCTCACTTCCCTTCCCCTGTGAAAAAGAGGAAATTCATTGTGAGCACCTCGGTGCTGTACATTTGTATTCCCAGGCATAGCACTGCCTCAGTCAGGGAATGTAAGGAAACGTTCAGTACAGAGCCTGTGGCTTGTGCTCCTATGGACAGATATTTGCTCAATGTAAGGAAGAGGGAATTTGCTGCCAAGCATGCCAGATCTTGAGTATTATAGATGCTGTCTGAATTCCTGCTTGGCATTTACCAGCACAGCCATGCCTAAACAGGGATGGACTAGAGCCCTGCATTAGGGTGGCTGCTGCTTGCTCGTCACGCTGCCGTGGGCCAAGGCCGAGCTGTTGATGGGGACAGATGTGCACCTGCTTTGCTGCCTTCCTCAGTCTCCTCTCTTCCCTTGCAGATATATGTTGGGGAAAGGAGGAAAGCGGAAGTTTGACGAGCATGAAGATGGGTTGGAAGGCAAAGTGGTGTCTCCCACTGACGGTCCCTCTAAGGTGTCTTACACCTTACAGCGTCAGACTATCTTCAACATTTCCCTTATGAAACTTTATAACCACAGGCCATTAACCGAGCCAAGCTTGCAAAAGACAGTTTTAATTAACAACATGTTGAGGCGGATCCAGGAAGAACTCAAACAAGAAGGCAGCTTGAGGCCCATGTTTGTGGCCGCTTCGCAGCCTGCCGACCCTCTCAGCGACAACTTCCGCGAGGCGCAGCCGGCGTTCAGCCACCTGGCCTCGCCGCCCCTGCTCCCCGCCGACTTGGTAAGCACTATGCCCCTGGAGTCCTGCCTCACCCCGGCCTCTTTGCTCGAGGACGACACTTTTTGCACTTCCCCGGCTGTCCAGCACGATGGTCCGACGAAGCCGCCACCTCCTGCTCTCCAACCAGTAAAGGACAGCTTCTCCTCAGCCTTGGACGAAATCGAGGAGCTTTGTCCAGCACCTACCTCCGCAGAGGCAGTAGCAGCTGAATCAGCAGCCGACGACTCTAAAGCCCAGCCCAGCGAGTCCAACATTCACAAGCCCGAGGGCCTCCCGGAGAGCAGAACGGCTGAGCCCAAACTCATGGACCCCCTGCCTGGCAACTTTGAGATAACAGCTTCCACAGGTTTCCTCACAGACTTGACCCTGGATGACATTCTGTTCGCTGACATTGATACGTCCATGTATGATTTTGACCCCTGCACGTCTGCCACGGGGGCTGCCTCAAAAATGGCTCCTGTCTCAGCAGATGAGCTCCTAAAGACTCTCGCTCCGTACAGCAGTCAACCAGTAACTCCAAATCAGCCTTTCAAAATGGATCTCACAGAACTGGATCACATCATGGAGGTGCTTGTTGGGTCTTAAAAAATATTAGAAATATAGCAACTTTTTTTCTTTTGTTGAAATTTTTTTTTTTTATTTTATTTTAAGTACCAGTATATACACTCGGTAGTATTTCCATAGTCCCTCCCAGCCCCGATTCACAGCACTGTGCATGCATCCTTGCTTGCCTTTTTTGAAAAGAAAAGGATCACACTAGTTTTTGCTTCGAGCAGAGTTGGAGTGCCTTCATCCATGTATGACCACTTCTAATGTATTTTTTTTAAAGTGGTTCCTCAAGGAAGACCGAATATCCTGGTATAGGAAAGAATATGTATTGTAGACAATGTTATGTTATTACAAAAAAAAAAAAAAAAAGGAAAAAAAAAAAAGGAAGAAAGAAAAAAGGAAAAAAAAAGGTAAAAGCTAAGCACAAGGATTATGTTGGGGAAAGCTGTAAATTGCATGTGCATACTTGTCTATTTTTTCTATAAGTTTTATTGCAAGAGGTAAAAAATTTTATTATTTAGATAATCTCAATACCATTTTAGCCCTGTATAGGTTGACTTTAGCAATTCAGCCTTTTGGAGGCATTAACCTGCTCCTCTTTAAGTGTTGCATTTACATGGCTGTTTAGAAACTGCTGCCCAAATTTATTTTATATTTTTGTACAGATTCTGCAGTTTATGGTATTGTTTTTTCTAAAAACAAATGCTGTTTATACACACAAAAAAATAGCTATTTTGATAGGATTTGCTCACATAGTTCCTGCATAATTCAGATGTACAAGAACCACTTGTACTTTTATACAGAGTTGTAATGTTTTATATGTGTATGGTGCAAAGAGAAAATTGGATCAAATAAGCCTGCAGTCGGTTTCCCTGAATGCAAACAAAAAAAAAAAGTGCTTTAAGAAAGGGCTGGGAGCTGCTTCTGTCGGAGTTTCACAAGTGTTTGCTCCCTGCTGTACCCACTGCGCACTACTGTGATTCCTGAAACTTAGAGCCATGTCCTTTTCCAACACGTATGTGAAGCAGTTGGCAGGAAACAGTTGTGGAACTTCACTCCTGGAGGTCCTGAGCGCTGCCGCGGCCGCAGCTCCCACCCCGGGGCCGGCCGCTGTCCCCAAGCCTGCCCGCCTTGCCAGGCCCCCATCCCGCCTGACGTGGAGCCTTAACCCGGCGGAGATCGGCACCTCCTCAGCCAGAGCTCCTGGGAATGGTGTGAGGGGGAGCCACGAGCCCAGAGCCCACCGAGAGCCTCCCTGGCATCTCCCCGACTGACGGGCGCGGGCAGAGAGCGGGGCTGGGAGCGTCCGCTCGCCCTTTCTTGGAGCATTTCTCCTTCCTTCTCCCACCTCACTGTGCTAAGTGCTGAAAAGGCAGCTTCAGTATTACTGCAGTGAAGCTCATCTCGTACCTGCACTGGATGGACTTGCTTTAATATCCATTGCTGTTGAAACTGGAGCCAGTCGTGTGACACCACTTGGCATCTCGTATAGAGTTGGGTTCTTGTATCAACTGTGTTACCTGCTTTACACTTTATAGACCCGTTTTACAAGGAATATACAGACACAGCTTTCTATGCATGGTCCCCTCCCTCGTAACACCTGAGAAGTCTTCTTACTGCACCAATAGCTTTTTTTTATTTTTTTTTTTTTCCCTAAGTTCTTTGTGGTGTACATTTAATTTAAAAAGAAAAAATGTTTGCAATGTATCATGCCTATTGCTGAAGTTGCTATGGCATTTTAGTTTTCCAATGGTACTTTAGTTGTTGAGTGCCGGTTACAACCTATATTGTTGACATGCCTATGGCTTCTTTAGGAATAACTTTTATATTTATTTAAGAAATTTTAAATTATGTTTTACGTCATTTGGCAATATTCAGTCAATTCTGCTCTCTTCTTGTCATGGATGAAATTGGGTCTTGCCTGCCTTTTAAGGAGGCAGCTTTTTATAAATTGGCACTTTAAAACAGGCCATATATATTTATTAGTATATAGACAGATGTAACATAGATATGCACACAGACACAGGATGAGAGCAAATACATTTTTGCAATGAAGGAACTCCTAATGGAAATGAAATGCATCATGTACAGCTGCGGAAGGCACTTCTGGCTCCCAGTTCATCTGCCAGGGAGAGACAGGGCTGGGGGAGGAGGGGAGCACTGGCCCAGGGGTGGGTTTGCTTTTTTCTTTTTCCCAAGCTAAACTCCATGAAGCACTGGGATGCTGATGGATTTGCAGTCATTACACAGAATAAAGAGAGAGGAAGTTACTGCTTCAAACGGCAAACCATTGACCAAGTGTAGCTTTAGGGACCAGGGGAAGGGAGGGTGGGGAGGAGGGGGGCAGCTCCAGCTCCCACCCAGCCCTTGTTCCACAGCAGTCCTCAGCACTTGCAGGAGAACCCACAGCCTTTCTGTCCCTGCACCTCGAGTATCTGGGAACACAATCCCGCACAAACCTGGAACAACACCAGGTTCAAGCCGCAACTTGGTAGGCGCTTGCCTTACCACGGCTGGAGCCGCCTGTTTTTTGGGATTACTTAAATATTTACACCTGCATAAATACCATCTAGGCAAATGCTCCCATCAGTGCTCTTTTCAGAGTTCTGTGCTGTTTAAGGGGAATCAGTTGAAGTTTTTGTACCCAGAGAGCAGGAGCTGAGCTCTAAATCCACTTCGCCACTCCGGCAGTGTCTGTGGCTCCTTGGTGCTGAAGCGCAGGTCCTGTGGCAGAATCCCTACAGGAACCCCATAGGACAAACACCTGCTTGATTTGTGGGACTCAGCAGAAGGTTGGGAAGGCTGATGCGGGCTGAGCTGTGGCTGTCCCCCTGCACAGTCACTGACTGTCTCTAGCTGGGCCTGTGCTGTGGTCCCAACAGCAGCCATGCATGGAATTTCTCTGAGACCTACACCAGGGATGGAGATTGACATTAACGTGCAATGAAGTGACAAGATGGGAGCAGAATAAGAGAGCTTTGGATTTGAAGTGATTTTTTTTTTTCTTAAATTATTTATTCTTTTTTTTTTCTTCTGTAAATATATTTATTTTATTGTGAAGCTAACAACATCTGGATTGTAACATGTACAGAATGTATGGTAGGAATGTATCCTCTTGTAGGAATGTAAATCTGTATGAAAAAGGGTATGGGAGCCAGATTCAGAAAGAATGAATTAAGTTCCAGTCAGGATATGCATGGATCACAGGATTATTTTTTCCCTACACTCTTTTTCTAATATGGATCTGGTTGTTTGAAATATGCAAAAAAAGGCATGGAGGAGGGACAGGTTTATGTTCAAAATTAATCCTAATCAGGCTCCTACCCCCCCCACTGGCTTCTTGAGAGAGGCCTCCCTTGGCACGCTACTGGAATCTGCCACTGAAGGCAGGAGCAAATGCAATCATCTCCATCATGCTGGCCTGGGAAAGGTTTAGAAAAGATGATTTTTTCCCACTTATTTTTTAAACACTCATGGGAGGCCCATCAGAAGTCCCTGGGGCTGAATGCCCGTAGAAGGGAGCAGGATGTTCCCTCCAGCCCCAGGAGTAGTGCCAGAGCCACTTCCTCACCCGGAGGTGGGGCTGGGCAGGACAGCCCGACTTAGAGCCCACATCCCCGGCTCTGTGTCCGACCAGCCGGGCCTGGGGCTCCGCAGCCTCTCCGGAGCCCTGGGAGCGAAGGAAGCGGAACATCCCTCTTGGAGAGAGCGATTTGGCAGCGCCGTCTGTCCGGGCATCCACCGGCACCAGCTGGGAGAGCAACACCGCGCTGCCACCGGCTGGAGCAATCGCTGGCAGGAGAAGTTCAGACCTTGGGTGAGGTAATGTGGTTTTTCCTCAACGCCGCGTGGTAAGAGCCTGGGTTATTTTAAAACTGATCGTATTGAATCCCACGTTTACACTTTATTAAATTGAGTAAATCGCAATGGGTCCTGTCTGACAAACGGTTTAATTCATTCTGGCATGTTTTGAACTTTTTGTTCTTGTTACAGGGTTTCTTTTGGTTTGGGTTTTTTTCCTTCTTTTTCTCCCCCAACTCCCCAGTCAGGCTTCAGCATCCTGCTTCTGTGCAAGTTGCTTTCAATATTCTATTAATTAATGGGACTGAACATTTTAAAATAAATCACTTATTTTTTAAGCACTTTTTTCCTTTTTCTGAAAATAAGACTAATGCAAGTTCTGGAACCTCTTTAAAAACACAAATTACAGACAAAATCCCAACCTCAACTCCTATCTAGTTCTGAGCGTATTCCATACTAGTGCCTACAAAGGCCAAGATTCTGGAAAAGGTGTAAATAGTGTGACATGTTCAGTGCATGGTTGTTTGAACAGGGCTTGTTATTGTCAAAAAAAAAATAAGAAAAAAAAAGAAAAAAAAGAAAAAAAAAAAAAAAGAAAAAAGGCTGTATTTCCCCTTCCCCTCCCACAGACCTTAGAGCTGTGCCTTTTCTATGCAATATTACAGACATCTGAAACCAGATTACTGTATTCACATGTAGGTATGGGCTGTAATCATAAAAACAATTGGACAAATGTACATGGAAATGAGCAGTCTTACTTTTGTAGTTTTATATTATACAATAAACAATTAAAATAAATTCCGGCTTTGTTCTTTCCCTCCACGAAAGAGGGCGGTCAGGGGAAGACAGGAGCACATGAGGGCTGCAGGGGGAGGGGTGGGAGGTGTTCACCCGCGGGAGGTGGCAAGGGACAGGGGAGGGACAGCCTGGCCTGACCCCGCTGCACCTGACAGAACAAGGGAAACATCGCCTGGTGCGAGGCCTTTCCTGCCGTGAGGCTTTTGTCCTGCCCAGCACAGAGCGGTGCCCGTGGTGCCCGTTCCTGCCCTACGTGTGCCGGGGGATGCTCGGCTCCGCTGAGGTGGGAGCTGCAGCTCCGAGCAGCCCGGGGGCGTGAGCGGCTTCCCGGGGAGCGGCCAGGCTGGCCCGGAGCGGGACCTGCCCGCTTCTAATGCACTGAATGCGCTGTCCTCCAGGCCATTAAATCCCGGCAGGAAACATCTGATACCTTAATCCACCGCTTCATTTATCAGTGCCCTCCTCCCATCCCCACTCCTCCAGGTGCCTGGTGTTTGCTTTCAGGCCCAGCCGGGAGGGAGGTCTCCTCCCTGCCTTCGGCTCCAGCCTCTTGTGGCCGTGCCTGCGCAGCCCCGGAGCGCCCTGGGCCGGCCCCGGCTGCGGTGCTCAGCTCATGAGTCACCCCCTGCGCACGCCTCGCCCGGCCTCCCACACCCACGGGAGCCCCACTGCTCCATTTTGGCTTTCCGGAGAACCGAGAGCCAGCGGGAGAAAGCGGCGAGTTGTCCCCGTCCCGCCCGCAGCATCGCGGCCGCGGGGAGCTCGTGTTACGGCCCGCCGGCTCTGCAGCAGCTGCCGCCCGGGGCCGGATGGCTGCGGGGACACGGGCCGCGAGAATCGCTAAGGAAGGAGAAGTGGGAGAATTAAAGCCGGCCCCGGGGTTGGGTTTCTGTCTGCTCAGCAAGCGCTGCGTTCGCAGGGGTGAAGCGCAGCCGGGGCCACGGCGCGAACCCTTCCCCGGGGCTCGGCTCCCACCCAGGCTCCGCGGCCCCGGGGCTCGGCTCCCGTAGGGACACGGCCAGGTGCTGGTGCACGGATCCGAGGCAGGGCCAGCGGAGATGCCGCTGTTGCACTCCCGAAGCTGCCCCGGTTTTGTTGCCGCCTACCTTTTAAGAGTTTATTTCCTCACTTGTGACTTGTCAGCGAGCGCTGCCTCCAGCGCAGAACATCCAGGCTCTGCACAGAGCCCTTCTTCCCCCTCCTGAGGGGAGCAGCTTCCCACCCACTCCAACCCTCCAATTTCCCACCTCAGCGAGGGCAAACCATTGCTCTGAGCTTTAAAGATGGGGTGTCCCTGTGGGGAGCAGCATCTCCCCGCAGTGTCTGTCCCGAGCAGAGGGCAGCTCCAGGCATTTGTCCACAGGCAGCCCTCGCTCCGAGCCCGCTGTGAGGGGAGCAGGAGGAAGGTGGAAACAGGCTGGAGTTCGGCACAGGCTGGATGAGGTTCAGGTCTGAGGTATCTCACACCAACACCACACCAGAGGAGCCAGGTGCTTACCTTGTTTCTCGAGGTGACAGGGCTTTGGGGTACCCTGGGGATCGAAGGACAGTCCCTCCCTCCCTCGGGTGGTGCCCCCGTGTCCAGGCAGAGGAGGCACCACAGTGGTTCCTTTCCAGCAGCATCGGCCCAGGTCTGCACTCAGCTCTGCAGATGTTCGCTATCACGAGCCAGGGCAGCGACTCCACAGCTACCAAGAGGCACACCAAGCTCCTCTCTCTGGGCCTAAGTAACTGGAAGATCAGGGAGCTGAGGCCAGGCAGCCACCAGCTTTCAGGGACCTTGCTCCTGTTTCTGCAGTGTGAGCAGAAAGACACCCAAACACAGCACTGAGGCGTGGAGGGGACGGCAAAAGCGCCCTTGTGCACCAGGCTGCTGGTGGCCTCAGCCAGGAGGGGTAACTCTCCCTGCCTCCCACCTGCACATCCACGTGGGACACGTGTTCCTCCAGCACTGGCATTAGGAGCAAGCCCTGCTCAGCTCGCTTCCCTGGACCACACGCATCTCATACTCACCAGAGGAAGCACAGCAGGGAAAACTCATTGGAGAATGAAATCCCCTCCTGCCACAGGCAGTGCTTCGCAGAGCTGCTGTGAACCACAGCACACCCATCAGCTGAGACAGGTCTGCTGGGATGCTGGCTCCCTGGCTGAGCTGTGCAAGGAGCTGCTTCTCCCCCCTGCCCCTTTCCACCTCACCCCTCTCCTCTGGGCTCCTTCCCCCCTGCTCCCACTCAGCCCTGGGTCCCTTTTGTCTCCATCACTGGTGGCTGCAGGCTCCTCTCTCTGCCTGGTCCCTGCGTACATCATCTGCCTCCTCTCCAGGCAGCTCCCTCCTTCCACAGCTCCCCTCCCTTTTGAAGAAACTGCCTTAGCAACTGGCAGCAGGCCAGCAAGATCATGGGTTTTCCCTCCCACCCTTCCTTCTCCTCCAAAGAACAAGGTGGCCAGGGAAGGGGAAGGAGCTGTAACGCCTCATGCGCAGCAGCCACAGGGGTTCTGTGTGTGGCAGTGGGCTGGGCACACCTACTGACTCCCACATCTCATCCTCTGGCACTCCAGGTGTGCCAGGTGCTCTGGGGTCAGGAGCAGGATCCTTTTAGTCCTCTGTCCCTCTCCCTTTTTCAAGCAACATGTCCCCCAAAAACAGCTGATTCCTCCCCACACATCTCCAGATCTAGAGCATCTGCCAGGGGAAGGCACAGAAGGAACAGCTTTCAAATAGCCCATTTCTGCACGGATTTCCTTCCATTCTTTTGGCCCTGCCTTCCTCACCTCATGTTACTCTCCCTGGACTATTTCCTCTCCTGTTTCCTCTCCTTTTCCCCTTCACCCTGTTCCTCTCCTTCACACAGTCTGGCCTTCAGTACTTGCCCCTTTCCTGGTGTGAGCAGGGAATACAGGGATTGTGTGCTTGTGCCAAGCTCTGCATTTATTAGAGAGAGGGAGGAAAAAAGAGAAAAAAAAAGCTGCAAACCCCTGGAAGTTTGCTAGAAGACAACACTCAGGCAGGGCAACATAGCTATTGCTCTCCTTGCATGCTGCCTTACTGTTTGCATGGAGGAGATTATTTGGGCTGCTCCAAAGGGACTTTACTGCCTGGCTTGCAACCCTTTGGAAGAGCTAATTTGGACAGCCTGCTCCTTCTTGCTTGGGGGTCTGCTGGGGTGGGAGGCACAGAGGGATAGAACCAGCTTCCCCCTGCCCTGATGGCAGAAAAAGGCAGGCACCACCACCCTTTTCCTGCCTGCCTGGGGTTAATATTGTGGCAGCCAAAGTGGCACCTTAGTTCAGCTGAAGGTTTCCACCTAAATCCTTCCAAACTGTCACATGAAGTCGTCTGCATTCCTTGCCCTGCCTGCTGTTTGGTGGGAAAACTTGGTGAAGCAGATCTGCCTGGTATAACCTTAATTAAGGGATGTGAGGGGGAAAGTGGGAGACCCCACTGGGAAAATCCAGAGGGGCCACAAACCCAGGGGCTGTGGATGAGGGGGGCTTGGAGTCCTGACTGGTTTAGTAGCAGCATTTTCATGTGAGGCCTGGCAGCTGCCTTGGGACACGAATGGAAAGGGGGCTCCATTTCCAGCCAATTTACAGCCTAGCCCTCTGCTCCTGCACCTCTTTCTCCAGCTGCTTCTGCCACCCTGAATGGGACTGAGGGTCACCTCAGCCACTCTTCTCTAGCCTCAAGTTAACATGCTGCAGTTCCAGAGATGAGGAGCACCTATTCTCAATTTGGAGAATATCTGTCCTGAATGTAACTCCATTTCTAAAGCACCAGAGCATCCTACTTCCCTTTGGTGGCTGTGGGGACACAGCTTTAAGCTACACCAGGGTTCGAGGAGGGTCTGGTGGGCTGAGCTGCCAGACTTTGGTTTTAACTGGACAAAAGCAAGAGCAGGGTCTGGACCCAGATCATACTCCCCAGGAGAAAATACCTACCACTGGAAGCAGCAGCGATGCTTGAAAACCACACAGGGGCTGGCCAGGGCAGCCCAGAGTCAATCCAGCTGTGAAGCTTTCATCCAAGGAAGGGCTTGGCGGTCAGGAGAGAAGCAGCTCAGCTCCAGGACAGGAAAAGCCTTTGGGGGTTACCTGTGGATCCACGCATGCAGCAGCTGCTCCATGTCCAACCCTTGGACGCTGTGACACAGGGACACCACGGGCACAGCCCGAGCTGGCTGTGCTCCAACAGCGTCACTGTCGCATTCCTCGGAGCAGCCCCTCCCACTGAGGAACCTCGGAGCACCCGGACTCGCAGCCGGGGAGGGAGAACCAGACTGTGCTGCTCTGGGAGCCAGGCTGCTCCCACCTTGGGAAGGAAAAGGATTCAGGGAAACAACAGGGCAGAGGGGCCAGGGAAGAGCTGAGCTTGCAGTTTGCTCTTTTTGCCCTCTCAGATGCAGCTCTGGCAGACACGATGGTGGCAGCAAGGCCACCCCCGTTAGGATGACACCCTGAAAACACACAGCAACAGCAACCAACAGAGCAGAATTTCTAAGCAGAGTTCAAAACACCCCCTCCCCTCCATCCCTCTCGAGCTACACATGACCCCCCAAACACGGTGTGGCCTCACCGGTCTTGTGGCTTATTACTTAGTACAAACTGAATTCTGGATGGTTTCCTTTGTCCAGCCCAAGTGAAGAACTCTGATGCAACCAAAACCAAGGAAATTTAATTCACCTCATCACCACCTCTGCCACTCAGTTTGGGTTATTAAAAAGCCTCGACTTAGTGGGTTAGGGATCACCAGCACACCCAGAATTACCTGCAGGGAGGAGCACAACAATGATTTCTCCACCTGTGGTGTGTCACAGGGGCTCTGGGGATGGGAGTGATGCAGAATGGCAGCCACAGCACAGCCCTAAAACCAGACATTGCAGGAGCAAAGAAGGGCCCGAATGTGCCCAGTGAATCTTCCACCACGAATTGTTTCCACCAGTCTGGAGTCCCACACATGAAAGCAAGGACAACCCAGGACTGTGTCATCCCAGGCAATGGAGTGGGGGAAAAAGGGAGAGAAACGTGCTGGGCAGGAGGGACAACTTGGATGAGCTTGGAAAGGTGGCAAGTCCCAGCTTGCTCCCTCCTGCCAGAAACTCCTATTCCTGCCTCCCCTCCCACGCCCTGTGCTCCTGATGTGACCTTCCTCCCAGCTCAGCCACCACACAGCCGCTCCCAGGCACGTCCCCGTGGGGAGCAGAGGTGCTGGGGATGCGGTGACGGCTCCAAGGGCCTGGGACTTGCCAAACAGAAGAACAGAAGCATCCCTTAGAAGGGAGGGGAGGAAAACCAACCTTCCCACAGTCCCTGGGCTGCTCCTGGGGGATAGCAAATCCATGTGGCTCCGACTAACTTCATTTCACACCTGGACCTGGGGCAGGGTAAGTGCTCTCCAAAGTTGAGGATGAAAAAGATGTAATTTAAAAATAAAGAGTAGTCCTCCCCAGGACATCCTTGCCAGCCTCAGAGGAGGCACAGTGGCTCCAGCCTGCCCAGCACCCCTGCCCAGGCAAAACCAGTTTTGGCACCAGCTCTGGATGCCAGAACGTGCCCAGCTGGCTGGGAAGGGCTCCCTGGGACGGTGGCACCAAGGGAAAACTGCAGCCTCAGGAACATGCACACACCGAGCCTGTTTTCTTGTGCTGCTCTAAATGCTTCAGTGCTTCAAGGGAGAGGCATCAAGATTTAAGCCTAAATTAAGATTTAAGATAAACAGCCAGAACAAACCCATCTGGCCTGGCTCTTTCCTCTCCAGAAGACTTGCAATCTGTACCAGACAAGCAAGGCCCAACCATTTCTGGTTATGATGTCTGTTCTAAAGCAACCAATCTAAACTTTTTTCCACCAGCTTCAGTGAAACAGGCAAATTTTGCTCTCTTGTTCCAGAATGCCCTGTGCCATCTGCAGATAATTCTCTGCACAGAGAGAATGTGCCCTGACAAAAAGAGTTAAACAACCCAATCGTGTAATATATAATTTATCACCCAGAGTAACCATAAGAAAAGCACATTTTAAATGTGGGGTTTGATTGTGGTTAACCCTGAAATTAGGGACTTTCTTTCCTTGATTACTGCACTCCTCTGAAGCAGTGCTACCCCCAAAGCCGAGCTCAAATCTGCTGCTTTAAACCCAGCTCCTAACGCCTGCTCCTCGCACAGCCTTTAGCATGAAACAGGTCCTGCAGCTGTACCTGGGCAGCAAAGGCAACACCTGCCATGGAGAAGAAGAGTTAAAAACACTGTAAAATGCTGCCTCCTTGTTAACCCAAGGGAGAAAACCCAGGCACTCACGCCTGGTTTAGTGTCTCACACCGGCCCAAGCAGCAGAATAATTCACCAACATATAAACGGAGGGCTTAGGGGCAGCTGCACCACATAAACAGTCACGGTGGGGCTCTGAAGTTTCTGTCAGGATGTGGGATATAAAGCTGGGTGAATAACTGATTTTTCGGTTCACTGGCAACCCTGAAAAAAATTTTAAAAGAAAAAAAAAAAATCATTTGGGGTCGACTGAAACAAATGTTTTGCTTTGACTTTCCAGCCCCTTTAACAAAAGTTAGCTCTGAAGATCATTCCAAATGAAAACTTGCTTCAAAGAGGAAAATCTCAAAGCCTTTTATTCAGAAAAGGCTGAAACAAAATAGGTTTGTTTCTTTTCTAGCTAGGAAAAAAAAAGTGTGGCAAATCACAACAACTCATTTTAATTTTGCCAAAATTTGCCTTTTTTTGCTCAAGATTTTATCCAACTCCAGCACAACCAATTTACACATACAATAATTTAAAGAGACACCCTAGTAATCCTGATGGAATACAAGTTTGTTTTGTTTTGTTTTAAACAAACAACAACACTGCACAAATGTCCTGAAACTGAAACCCAACAGAAAGTAAGCTCAAAACCACTAAGCTTTTCTTGGCTCGGCTAGAGAATCTTATTAAGTCTCTGAATCACAGAGCCACAGATTTGGGATGTTGTGAAAATTAAATTAGTCTTACTTATTATTAGCAAGGCAAGAAAGGAACCAGGAGATTAGGATGCAGCAAGTGGCATTGTGAGCCAACTTTTCAGCGTGTTTCTGCCTTTCTCCTGTAAACCCACAATTAGCGGCACCCGCGCTGCTCCGTGGTGTTTTTAATCTCGGGATGCAGGTTCCTGACTCTCCACTCAGCCTAATGCAAATCCAGGATTTAATTCCACGCCACAGTGAGATGCTCATTTCACTTCCTGCCTTGTTTCATTTGAAGCCTCTGCTTGCCTGTGCTCTGTGGGTGCATCTTACCCTATGGCTGCAAATGTTTAAGACCCAGGGAAACCAGGAGTTAAACCCTTGGGACAGAGGGGAAAAGGTACCCATCCATATGGACTTCCAGAGAGGACAAGTGGGATGGCCTCACCCCTCTCCTGTTTTGCCTGTTGCTTTGGGAGTTTAATATTGGAGTTTGCTGGCTGCTGGTACCTTGGGGGACAGAGGCTGGCCAGCTGGGACAGGAACACTGCCCTACACTATGGGACCAGAAACAGAGATGGGATTTATCCAGATTTATTCAGATTTATTCATGCTTTCATTCAGAATTCAATTGCTTCACATGCCAGAGAAGAAGTGGCAGCAAGGCACCTTGTTTTTCTAACTGCTGTACTTTTAAATTAAGCTATAGCACAGCTCGCCTTCGTAATTCACAGCTTCCAGACATCCCACCACACTCCTCAGTGGAAAGAAAGCAAAGAGCAGATATTCCAAATGTCTCACCCAAGCCTGGGTTTTAAACAGTAGAAAAAAAAAACCTAACCGGCTTTCATATATCATAAAGAGACAAAGGCAGTGACAGTATGCTGGAAATTGTTTTAACAGATCACAACTGAAAGTGGCTTCAAACCCGCAGAAATCCTTGGAAGGTAAAAAACCCACCCAAAGAAGAATCTGGACCATCTCAAATCACTGCTGCACTGTGAAAACGTAGCCTTCCCGAGGGTAAACTCCAAAGCAACATTTAATGAGCCAATACTTCCATCTATCATGAGCTCATTTGAATACCAGAGTCCCTACACACTAAATCAAACCTGCCTGCAGTGCTATTATTATTGTTTTGTTTAAACAGCTCCTTTAATCCCCAAACAGCTGGCTATCAGCACAGCAGGGCTAGGGGTGAGCAGCTGGACAGCACAGCACCTCTGCTCCCTCGGGCCACGGGGCTTCCAGCAGGTGAGGTGTGAAGGGCTGTCCTGCTTTTCCAGCCTCAGCTCTCCCTGGAAACAGCACTCGCACCTGGGAGGAGCCAGACATCTCCAACCCTGCTCAGATCAAAAAGGAGCTGAAAACCCTCCTAGGTGGATGTGGCTTTTAGCCCTGCACACTGGGAGTGGGAGCCCAGGGAGTTCCAGCACCGACTGCACAGCTCCAGTCACCACTTCCGTCCTTCAGCCAAAGGCAGCAGCTTCTCAATCCATCCTGTGCTACAGCACCCCACAAAACACACAGACTTGCAGAGGGGCTTCCTAGCCCCACTTAAAGAATAAGCAAGGTTGGTTCTGTGCAGAAGAGCACGCGGAGTTGGAGCTCCTGCACCCAGGACCTCTGCAGTCCTTGGCCACACCTCTGGAAGAGACAAGCTGCAGGGAGCTCCCAGCACACACATTCCTGTTCCTTGCACTTACTCCTGGTTTCACACCTCCTGTGATGTGACAGATCAACAGAGGGATGAACCAGATTTGCTCCAAATCTCCCTGCCCAGCCTTTTGGGAGCAGAGCTTTTCCCCTGTCAGAGGTCTCCAGCCCAAGGTGAGCACACACAGCCCGCCAGGATAGATCAGAGCCCAGACTCACTTAATCCTTGGAAAGCTGCAGGTCCCCTCAGAGTACCAGGGACCCAACGCTGGCAGAGAAAACCTACAGGAGATGGGATGTGGTGCCACTGGTTCTCCTTCCAGCAGAGAACAAACCTGTAAGCACCCTGATCACTGCTGCAGCACCTAAGAAGAGCAGCTCCCATGTGCACTGTGCTCATGAGACACATCTGTACCAGCCCAAACAGCAACCAGTACCTCTCAGGATAATTCCAACTGCAGGAAACATCTCCCTGTATCAACTCTGTGTGTGTGTGTGACCAAATATAACTGTGTATGATAATTATTCAAAATCAGCTCCTCACAGCAAACTCTAGACAGGGAAAATGGTCTGGGCAGCATAAATTACACAAAAAAGCAAATGCAAATCCCTATTATTTGACACTTAAGTTGAAGAGTTTGGCTAGAGAGTGCAATCTTGAGTTCATCAGCCCCTTCTGTGACCAGCTCCAAACAGGCAGCAATCACACTGTGACTTTCCTGACCCTGGCCTCTCCCTCTGCAATGAAAAGACACCTGTAACTCCGGGGCTGCACTTCTGCAGCTACAACAGCAACTGCAGGAGAGCTTTAAAATTAATTTTTGTGACTTAGTTTCCCACACAGGCGAGTTTGTTTTGCAGGAGAAGAGCAAAGCCTACCTCTGTCTCGCTTTCCTCTTTTCCAGGGGCAGCTCTGGTTTTGGTGAGCTTGCAGCAGCAGTGGGGTCTGCAGTGCTCTGTCAGGCAGGAGGGAAAAGCAAGCCCTGTTGAAAGTGGAGCACGGTGGTCCTGCCCGCCTCCACCTGTTTGGGTTGCTGAGAAGAAACCAGAGCCTATTATCAGGCCGGCTTCTTTGTCAGGTGCTCCTTTGATGTAAATTCAGCCACGATCAGATGTGCTGATGGCAGCAAACAGCCAAAGAGAACCCAACGTGCCCTGCACGGTGACCTGCAGAGATTAGAGTGAGCGGGGCTGTAGACAAATCACAGAGATTAAACCTGAACGAGCTGAGAAGTCTTGGGAGAAGCACCCAGGGAGGCAAAAATAAGCAATGCAGACAGAAAACAGGAAAACCAGGCAGACCAAGGATTGACTAGACCCTGCTAATGCATAAATCAAAGCCTTTCTCTGCCTCTCAATACTTCAGCTTTGCCCAAATGCTCTGGCTCCACTTGCTGCAGGGCAGCCAGCTGAGAGAAACCCTTAGCGCACCTTTGCTGGATTCTCACAGTCATCACTGCAGAACCAACTCAGCCCTTACAGAGGAAAAAAACCAAAAAAAAACAACAGGCTTCCCCCCCACCCCTTTCTTTTATCCTTTTATCCTTTTTCAAAAATTTGTGGAGAACTGGTGACCTTTTGCACAGGTAGAGGACCAGAAAATCCCATGCCCACATCCAAGTTGAAGCAATGCCGTATCTGTGCAGCTTCCCTTCCTGCAAATCTGTCCCTGCCTGCAGCTCAGCTGCATTTTGCAAGGTTTCTTTAAAATTTGGAGAGTAGGGCTCTGCTTTTGAAGGTGGAAACATTTCATTTGGGGCAGTATAGCACAACATTGCATTACTTAATCTTTTCATATTTATCTGCTGCTAGTGGCGATGTTCTGCCCCTGGAAACTCTCAGATTTGAAGACCATTTCTGATTTAGGGACACTCAGCAGTGTGCCAGGCGACACATGATATTCAGACACCCAAATTCATGGGGAAAACCAGAGAGCACCAGATAAAAGTATTTTTTTCACTGATCAACCTTTCTGCAGCTAAATGAGGCCTGATGCCTCATTACAGACACATCTACCTTTGGAATCCCAGTTGCAGAAAGCATTTTCTGTATCCATCAAAAGGGGGATTTCTCTAGCAACAGCACCAGAACTGTAAAATTCCTCCTGCAAACACACTAAAATCTCCCTTGCCACCACACACCATGGCTCTCCTCACCACCACCTGCAAACCAGGGCAGCCACACTGTGCTCACACTTGCAAACACAAAGGTGACTTTTCAATCCTGCTGACCACAAGTGGCAGAGTAAGACCAAGATGTCAGCCAGGCAGATTTCTGCACACCAGGGCTATTATTTGCTAACAAGATTTCAGCTGTGATCCTCCCGACTCAAAACACACCCCCGGGATCAGTACACTCAGGAATTTGTTGAGAGCAAGTCCTGGACTCTCTCCCTTCATGCTGTGGTGTCAGGCTGGCCTGGGCAGTGCTGCACCTCACCAGGTATCTCCCTACAGCCACTCCCAGTCTCAGGGGAAAGTAGTTTTCATGAAGAGATGAAAATTGAAATGCACACACTGCAACATTTCAGCAGTGTCCTGAGACAGGTTCACCTCCACAGTGCCAGCATGAACCAGCCTCCAGTGCACTGCATGAAGCAAACACAGGGAATAAACAGGAGCCTGTGCCTGCTGCAATGGTCCTGTAAGCTAGAAAGGATCAAACTCTCTACCTCTTCAGCCCTGGACTAGGGAGAATTGGCTCAGGCCACCTCCTGAATGAAAGAACAGCTTTCCTAAGGACTGAGCTCACACTGCCAGCCCGCTAAGGAGCTGACTGATTGGAAACCTAAAGGACAGCTGTCTGTTCCTCCCTTTCCACCCTGCTTCCTCCTCCTCAGTCCAGGGGAGGTGGAAAGTTGCCAGAAAAGACTTCATCTAGGTGTCCACGGATAGAGGGAGGACACCCTTTCAAAATGGAAAAGGGGAGAAAATGTTCCCGTAGGAGCACAAAGCAGCGGCACAACTGCTCCTTTTGCCATTGTCAGAGGGAGGCAGCTCTGCCCAAGGGAGAGTGGAGTAACCTGCAAGAGTCTGAACAGCTGCAAAACACCCGCCACCAGCTGCACATTGATTCTTAACTGGCTTCAGCGTTAACTAAGTGACAAAAGGCTTTAGTGCTCCTCATGAAAACATGTCCCTGCACCAGTAAAATAACACAGCCTTGAAAAAAAAACCCTTTTTGGTAGTAGAATTCATGTGCAAACAGGTTTCAGGTCCAAGTTGCTGTGATTGGGACAAAATGTTTGATGATATTTAGGGCTAGAGATTGAGAGGAAAGGGAGGATTTGAAGATGTTAGAGGGACATGACTGCTTTTGATTTGCTTCCAAAATATCCATGTTTTCTATTTGTGCTAAGGCTCCCTGTAGTTTAAGAGCCAAAACGTGATCAAAAAAAGCCTTATGGATCCTGAGCCAGCCTTTGCATTTTTGAAGGTGCCTGTTAGGTATTTTCCACTCTGCTCTGAATTCCTGTAGAAGGTGCTCCCACATCCTTCTCCAAGACTACTGTGAGCAACTGAAGTGCTTTGGGGAGAGGCTCAGCAAATTTTGTTGCCTTGTCTTCTGTAAACTCCTTGGACTGGTGAGCATAAAAGAGTAAAAAAAAAAACCAAACCAGCAGTCCAGCTACTCATGGAGTACCTGCACACAGCTGCCAGTGTTCACTTGCTTTTTCCAGGCAGTCTCCTCATACACTTATTTTCCTCAGCTGAAGAAGACCTGAAAAACCAGCTCCAACCACAGCAAAAATTACAATTCAGACAATATCACAGCTCTGCAGACTGGAGTGACAGCCCAAGAAGACACCAGAATATGGACATTAGACAGAGACAGTTCTGCCATGACCACACATGTGCCTTCTGCACGTCCCACTGTACTTCAAGCTGCTCCTCTGATCACAGAGCTGCCCACTGCCTTTGGAAAGACATGTTGGGATAGAGTTGTGTGGCAGGAGCAGCAGGACTGCCCTCCTTCCCCCTGTGTCACTGTGGCCAAGACTAGTTGCTCCCTCAAGCAATAAGGGAGACCCTTACTAGTGGTTCTACTTAGACCAAAACGCTGCAGCTGACACTTAGCAATGTGGAACTAGCATGGGAGAAGTCAATTTGTCTGCTTCTTTTACTACTGGAGTTGGGGTCTGTAACAGACAAACTTCCCAGTGTGGCACAAGGTGCTCCATCCCTGCCACCAAAAGTGCTTGGGATGGGCTTTTTGCCCCAAGGTACAAGTCCAAAAGGTTCACCCCTGTGCAGTGCCAGGCCAGCTATGGCAGCATGGCTCATGAGGATGGAGCTGAACACCACAGAGGTTTTTGGGGTTTGTACTGCAGCAAGGTTTGGGGTGCCCACAGCATCATGGCACGAGACCACAGCTCCCTGAGGTACCCCAGGTAACTCCTTTTCCTACAGGGTACCCTGCTGAGCAGCTGGAGGCCAAGCAACGCTATAAGGTCTGATCCAAAGAACATGGCAGGTGAGGCTCACACCATGGCAGCAATCCCAGCAGGAAACCTCGTCTCCTGAGCGGGTTTGCTTGCTGGACCCAGTGTGAACCACGCCACCACACAAGGACCTGGCCATGCACGAGCACCAACAAACCCTGATGAGCAAGGAGCACCCACAACAGCTCCACTGACAGCAGGTGTAGCAAATGCCACCTGGGCACACAAAGCAGTGAGGGCACAGGTGACAGCCTAGCAGAATCCCTCAGGGAATACAGCCCAGTCTGATGCCTCAGATCAGTATATTGCACACATGGGGTATATTCTAAACATACAAAATGGTGCCAAAAGGATCATTAAACATGTGGAAAACCATGCCAGAAGAATCATTAAGGATATTTAGGCAAACATTTTAAAAAATATGTACAATACCCTAATCTGACTAGCCTTTGAATTATTTTGTTTTCCACAGGACCCCAGTGTCTTTTAATTCAAGGAGAAACATTTTTTGGCCATTTCATATTGTAAAAGTAGTCCCAAGCCTTACTTGAGGCACACATTCCAATTACTGTAATGTGTATAGCACCAGGAACCTCTGCAAGATATGTGCCTGGTCAGCAGGGTCCTGACAGAATCGGTGGAGCTGCAGAGGAAGACTCAGAGACCCTAAACTAGGAAAAATACTTTTCTTTGGTGACCACATAGTGAATCCAGACATGAGATAGTCAGAATTCTCCTCTGCCTTTGAGAAGTGTGTGAGACCTGTGCCAGCTGAGTCCTTCTCAGATATTGCTGACAAAGAGTTGATCTTTGCAACCTGTCCGTAACACAGGGCTAACAACATATATTACATTTTTAAGTACAGGTGGACAAGGTGAAAACAAGAGCACCATCAGTTTTGGATGCATCACATGCACCTGACCCCCAGTGCCACAGAGCCACGACTGAGTATCAAACAAGGAAAGCTCCTAACTGCTTAAGCTACATCCCAGAGAAATTAGCATTTCTGCACATCCCAATCAGGCAACTCATGCTGGGTACCAAATGGCAGAAGTGCACAAGTGACCTCCTGCAAAAAAAGCTGGCACAGCCAGCTGCTTCCAGCCAGGAGAGCATCACACTCCTCTGTGCCTTCTCTGCAATTTCCACATAGGGCCAGCCATTCCCTTCAGCCACACAGGAAGCAGGGACCCTTCAGAGAATTTCACTGCACTACACTGATTCAGAGAATAAATCTGCACAGGGCACGAGGCAAGGATCAGGTGAAGACAGGAGGATATGTAAGCAACAACTGTCACATTGCAGACACATGACAGGACTGAAGCTGCAGTTCCAAATCCGCAGCAGAGCTTTGCTACGGAGGATTTGATTTTATATCTACAGTGAGGAACTATAATGTGCCTCCTTATCTAAAAATAATTTTTGAAAAAGGTCTTCTAACATCTGGACTTGTATCAATGCTACGACAGGCACTGGCAGCTGCATTTAAACCCCTTAGTCTGCAGTCCAGCTCTCTGCCAACAATAACTGACAGCAATAGCGGGGCTGTGCCGATGCAGCTCCCACTCACCCCACGGCTGTGACACATTTCCTCTGCAGAACAGGAACTCAGACCCTTGCATCTCCAAGGCTCAGTTCCAGATTTGGAGGAAAGCAGCCAGTGGGCACAGTGTGTGCACCTGTAATCCAGCCCAGGCTTTCCCTTCTCTCCAAATGCTCCTGCTCCTCATGCTTGTATCCCACTTTCTCCACCATCTGCTCTTCCTACAGCTATCCCAGCTGCCTATACTCTGAGTACTGCTTCACCTTCCTATTTCCCCTACTCAGAGCTTCTGCTGAACTCTTGCTTTGTGTTTTCTTCCAGCTCCCCCTCCCCTTGTTTTTAGCCCTCTGGATTTAAATGTGTTTCTCCCCATCTCCCTTCACAGTCCAGGCTCTCTGGAGGGAGCAGACCCAGCTGCTTGCTGCCTTTAGTGGCTGTGCTCTTTGGCAGAGGCCAGAAGACAAAAAACTTCTCTGATTTTGTAGCAGATACTCCTAGCAGGTACTATGCAATTATTAATGACGTATGCTTTTAAAAGTTATATTCAAGTGTATTTTGCAACTACCCTGTATTTTCAAAATGCTCTGAAATTTAGAAGATAAATATACAGAGTTGCAGAACTGGCACAAAATGTAAATGGTTGACCAAGGGTGATTCACCTTACATGCACTGAGCTATGTCTCTCACATCCTATAAAGCCCACCAGATATTCAGCTCAAGTGCAGCAGCCCAACAGCAAAACTTTCCACATGCTGATTTCATGACCAGGCAAAATTCTGTACAACACCTCAATGTGATGAAGAGTTAACTTCAGTATGCACTCACTGCATTTGAGGACATGCACACACATTATTTGCAAGCTTCACTTTTGGCATCTCAAAATGAATTTGCTGAGCTAATGATATTCTGAGAAGATGTCAACGTTCCAGGTGCTGTGGGCAGTCCAGCACTGCCAGCACCTGCAGCAGGTGGTGGTGCTCTGGTAAGGCAGAGCTGAACCCTCAAGTCTCACAAGCAGAGCTCAGCCCTTCTTAGCAGTCATTTAGGAGCCTGCAGCTCACTTCACAGTGGGATCTTTGGACTTTGCCTCATGGCCATGTGCCAGCTCAGGGAATTGCATCTGAACCAGGTGTCCTGTGCTGCTTGTGCCGGATGGGCACATAAGAGCTCCCTCTTCAGTGACACCAGTTCTGGGGTGAAAGTGATGCACCCTGACATGTCTGGTGACAATGCACAGCAACCCAAATGTGCACAAAGTATCAATTGCCATCCTGCCCATGAGGCTACTGGCAAGATTAAACTAGACAACACGTGTTGTGTCAACAGGAACAGCATAGAAGGACAACCCCGATGCAGCTGAATCTGTTAGCCAAAACTTTCTGCATATGAACAAAGCCACCTGTACAAGACAGAGGAGAGAGGCAAGAGGATCCTGTTTGTCCATCCCATCCATCAACAGCAAAAAAGGAGGCTTAAGCTAGGAGACAAAAAGCAGTCCTACATTTTAAGGCAGGCAGCATCTATCCCAAAAAGCTGAATTTGGATGTAAGCTTTACATCTTTCAGCAGTGTGAAGGTCTGTGGGATGCAGAAAGAACATAAAAACCCCATAAACACATTCTGGGTAGTACCAGGTTTCACAAAGTTTCAGATTGGTACATCAGTCACAATAGAAATCTCCTTTTTCCCCTCCCCCATCCACGGCAGGCCACCAGAACTGCACTTGGAGACTGGAAGACAAATGGGCAGCTGCCTCTGGAGGCAATTGTGAGGAGACTAAAGATCAACTTGCAGCTGGCACTTCCACCCCCACCTCTCCTTAATACTTCAGTCCACTCGCTGCCAGACAAGGATCATGAGTCAGCTCCTAAACATATTCTCCTTGAAACAATAGCTATAGCTCTGTGCTGCAGCTATCCCACTGCTCTGGCTCCAAGGGACACGCCACAGTCACGGAAACAAAGGCACCAATTTTAACCTACAGCAGCCCAACACCAGAACTTAACAATATAATAAGCATGCACTAAAGAACACTGTGCTAAACCTGGGAGATTAGCAAAGCTAATTTTGACATGTAACAGGCATGAAGTCAGTGCTGTAATGAAAATCTGCAGAAACAGCAAACAGAAGTGGGTTTGGGACTACATGTTAAAGCAGATGGCTTTTGCTTAAACCTCTTCTGCTACAACAGGGTGCAGTTTGATACCACATCGTTGTACACTGCAGTACTAATTAGAGGGCAAAGGAGACAGTGTAGCCATTACAAATTAACTTTACCATAGCCATAGGAGCTGCTCTCCCAGTTCTGAGCAGCCACCACTCACTGAAACTCCTGCATTCACTAAGATGGAACCCCAGCACTGGTGTCTCAAGGACATTTCAAGAAGTAAAAAGCTTCCTTTTGCAAGGACAACCTTTCATCTTACCCAGCTGATGTCATCAAACTCAGGCTTTTCAGACCCAAGTGCTGTCAGACAAAAAAAAATTCAAATAATAGATTAAAAAACACTCTAGAGATTTCTCAGAACTAGATGTTAAGTGATGAACTGGTGGTGACTACTGAGCACTTAAAGAGCTGTGCACTTAGTAAGGAGATGGAAGAGTCTATGTCCATGTACTATCAAGAAACAGCAGCACCCAGAACATGCCTTACCTGCAGCCAATCCACTGAGACCCTCTGATGAGATGTTGCTCACAGAGATACAGTGCAAGCTAACATGAAAGGAGACTTCACTAACTACAGTGTTTCTGGCTTTTTGTAGCTAAGAAATCAGCAAACCCAGCTGTCCTTTTTATCCTCACCATAGCTGGTGTTTCTTACAGCTGAGTGCTGCCAATTGCTTTGAAAAAGTCAGTAACCCCAAATATCATGAGCCACATTGCCCTACAAGCCAGAAGGGAAATTGGAGACAGAAGTAAAAGACTGACACCCAGCATGATAAAGAGACAGGAGAACTGAAGGAAAATCCACAGGACCCTGCCAGGTGTGGTTTGTGGGACTCAGCAACTCAAATCAGAAGGTCCTACAGTGCATCAATTTTACCACAAACAGAGAGGTGAGTAATGCACACATTCTGAAAAAAAAGATAGCAGGCTGTATACATAAGTATCTTTTAAATTATTTTATTTTGTGTAAGCTAAAAGGAAATTTACACACTTAAATCTCAAAAGACCTTGGGCATGCATATTGACCTTTTTAGAGGTTCTTCGACATAGCTCTCTTTTTTCCATAGGAATTTCCCCAGACATTTACAACCCATAGTTTTTTACTGTATATACAGCCTAAAACCATAGCAATCTATGATTATGTCATTTTACACTGTGCAAAATCAAACAGGAATAGTGGTACAACAGAACATAAAAATTTTTAACAGGTAAATTCATTGTAAGACATTCATATTGTTTTGGTCCTTCTTTGCCAAATCAAACTGATTAAAAGCAGACAACCTTCTAATGACCAAAAAAAAAAAAAAATCAAGTGTTTAGACAGTAATCCATAACTGGAACAAGAAATTACTGACAGCATACCTTTCAAAAGGCTATATAGTGACAAAGCCATACTACTGAAGTTCAAGAACATAAAAACTGATCAGCCAACCAATCAAACAGGGGAAGGGGATGGGGGAAAAGAAAAGGAAAAACACATCTTAAGCTTGTTAAAACACAAAAGAAATTACTGGGTTTTAAATAAACAAGAACTGAAAAACTCACAAAAGGGACAACATAACCTTTTGATTTTTTTTTTCCAGCAAGAAATATTTTAATATATGCAGGAAAGAAAAAGTTGCTCAATGCAATCTGAAAGTCTTAAGGGGGAACTTCACAGATTGTGAAGATTGAAGTTTTCATTGTGTGTTTAAACGATTTTTTTTTTTTAACTTTTAAAAGTTTTTTAAGAAGGACACCACCAGTGTATTTCACAAAGACATAAATGTATACAGCCCAGCACAACAAAAAGAATAGATCTTCAAAAAGATTTACCCCCAATTATTTACAATTTTCTCTAATATAAATTTAGGACTCCAGTATGTAAATAAATATACATTACTATGTATACCTTTCTAGTGCTGCTTACCAACAAATCATCTGAACTTGATATTTTTTTAATTAAATCAAGATTGCTTTTTACGACCCGCAGAGGGAAGAAAAAAAAAAATCAATAGAAAACGTCCAATTCACATCACTTTTAGTCTACCTTTTCTTGGCAGCTTGTTGAAGGTGTTAATGTGGCTGGGAACATCAACACCTTGGCATGCATGAAAGTTAAGTCAGGAAGGCTAGAAATCACCTTGGCAGCCTCTTCACTAAGATGTTCTTCCTTTTTAGGCTTCCTGTTGGGAAGAAAAGAACAAAGTGCATTAATCCAGTACCCGATATCCCTGGGATCACTGAAACAACCACTGATTGAAGCAATGTTCTGTCAGCTTGTCTCCCACTGACAGGCACTTTTGTAAGCTACTTGAAGGTAGTCTAATGTTATAATACCTACCTGCCTACCAATAATGTGTTAACAGAGAGAGTCAGCAAAATGTTCCTGTGTATATTGTTGCAATAAGGAAAAAAAAAAGTCCTATTCAAATGATAATTTTTACAGATTTTTTTCCTTTTTTTTTAGCAGCTTCAAGAGTCAAGAGACTCACTTGAAGAGACAACCATGCCCATATTCTAGAGATAAAACAGTCAGAGCATTAGCTCTAAACTTCCTAAATCTGCTACAATTCTTCAAAAATAAAAGTGAAAAGCTCTTAAAAGGACATTAAGAAACTCCTAAGTTACTTCTCAACCATTTTAAAATAAAAAAAGCACTTATGCTGTGTTTTCAATACAACTATTCTCAGACTGCACACATGCCACTCTATGTTGTGATCCCAAAACCTTTTCTCCCCTCAGGGTTCAGCAGCAGCAGAAGGTGCCTCACAAATAAGTGTATCTACTTGCTTTGAAGTGCAGGAGTACGAGTAGCCATGATACATACAGCACTTTGGGAATCACTAGGGTTTACTTTGCCTTTTGCATTATTCACAAGAATTACTGAGCACAAATGAATAAAGAAGCCTGAATCCCATGTCACTCTCGGTTCTCACAATTATGCAAAAAACTCACACTTCCCAAGTAAAATGAAGCCTGGCTTAGACTGCTACAGAGCCCCCTCCTCTGCCCAAAAATCCATACTTTACACACATCTGGCTTATCTCTGAAGAACACTGCCTACTACTAGAAATACTCAGTTTTCCAGCAAACATTATTCCAGTTTCAAGAAGGCACCAGCTAAATCTTGTAATGATAAAATTCCAACTGAATAAGCTCCCTCAGCTTTGGGGGAAAAAAAAACGAGCTGAGACAAAATGCTTGGACCAAAGAAACTGCTTTCCCTAGAACACTTCAGAAATTTTATTTCTGTATCTGGTCTTATTTATAAACTTTAAACCAAGCCCATGAGAGGGCAATGTCCACTCCAACCATGAAGCAGCATGTACTTTTTGTCAGCCCCCATGAGGATTGTTTCCTCAGCTGAGCAGAGACCAGTGGAAAGCAAGGGGCTACATGTTTGCTTCCACAGCAGCCTCAGAATTCCTTAGCTAGAAGAAAAAAAAGAGCTGGAGTCAAACACATCCTTGACATCTGATGATTGTGTTGACCATCATCACTGATCATTGTGGTGACACTGAACTATCACTTTTGTTTGCTACTTGAAATCCCTACTCGGTAAAAGTTCTCTAGATGAGGCAGTCTACTGACTTACCTTCACAGAACAGCAATTTTTTTTTTCTCTGCTGCAATGGAATTTCACGAGCTACTGACTAGGCAGATTACCAAATTCTGGAGGATAAACAAAGCTGTGTGCTGGATTTACTGAAGGAAGAAGCAGAGAGCCAATATGTGCCTCCTCTAACAACTTCACAGTCAACTCTGTTTGCACTCAAAGGACTACCTCTGAGCTGTTGAAATGTGGTTCTCACCCACCACTGTGTTATCAGTATCTGGTGCCACTATTAATAATCACTTACCACAAGCCTCTTAAAGGTACAAACTCCTGATGATCAAGGACTCAGAGCTAACAAAGGAGTGTTTGACAGAGGAAGCCAAGGGAAGAGGGCTGCCTTGGAGATGTTCCTGTAATTGTTCATCAGGCAAGATGGAGCTCACACACTCCTTGCTATTTATATTCCTCTTCCTCCTCTGCTCAACTACAGCATGCTAAGAAATGGCACTGCTGGGTCCCAGAGGCAGCGCTGCATTTCATTCCACGGTCACATACAGCACCTTTATCACAGGACAATGCCATCACTCCTGCTCTACCAGCTGCTCTCTCTGCAGAACGGGCACACCACTGAGCCCAGTCAGGTTTCAATCTCACCCGGTTACCACTGCTCCCTTTCTGGCTGAAGTATTCCCCTTTGCAACAATTTATCTACTCCACTGCAATGTAAAAAGTATCTCTAAAGCAGGAGAAGCTGACACACCAACACAGCAACCACTGCTTCGCTGTGACCACGACAGAACTACAGATAGAAACGCTTGGTAATGAGACTCAGACCCTTTCTTGAAATTATCTCAGTGCAGAAAAGGGTGAGACGGCCAAAATTCTCCATTCCTCAACGGAGAGAGGCAGGTTCCTCTGCAATACAATAAAACCGGACACTGGAAGTACCCTTTCCCTGTAACAATCAACACTTTTGGTAGCAAATATCACCAGGGAAACCCTAAAGAGTTACTCATTAACTCTCTAATTTTCAAAGACTAAGTAGCACCATCACAGAAGACAGGTTTTACCCTTAAAACTTAGCAAACTGACTACTAACTGGGATGTCCTTGAACAGAGACAAGAGAAATAACTGCATTAATTTCAGGCACCACTTTTGCTGAAAACATTCCCATTGCCAGGAGCTTCTTTTGCTGAGCCTTGATCAGTGAAGGGGAGTCTCGCAGAGCTTCTCCTGCTAATGCACTCCTCACTCCTAGCTGCCATGGCTCAAAGAACAGACACTGAGTGAGTGGACTGTCAGTGGCAGCTGTACTACAACTGTCTGCTTTGGAATCAGAACTTTTGATTACAAAACCATGAAAGGACCTATCCCTGGATCAAAACAAGGACTCTGCCTCATTCTGGTTTCTAAATAATCCTCTACAGCACACTTTGTCCCCATCCATCTCTTCTCTTACACTACATTACATTCCCTCCCAAAAAGGACAGGAGGGATACCCCTACCCAAGCATTTGTATCAGTACCTCTACCTGTAGGCACTAAATTTCCTTTTCAAAGGCATGTTAACACTAAGCCACAAGAAATGAACCAGACTGACAGGCAGGAAAGTTGTTGGAAGAAAATCTGGCAAGAAAGAGGGAATGCTTTGTCCATCCATCACTTGTGTGCCACTGTTCTGTTTTGCATTCCAACCTCTTCCTGCAGCATTCAAGTCTTTCAGGGTTTCAGTCACCTCTCATGTTTGCAGAGTGTTTTTAGGATAGCACCCACAAGGCCAGGCTTTATCAGCAACAATGAGCTGATTAGAGAAATGCACTTTAAAAACACTCTGTAATTAAGAGTTAGCCTGCTCCAGACAACACCATCCCCAAGGAGTATTTCCAGTTTAAATGAGGGTTTTGGCCATTTCTTGGAAAGGTATCAGTGCTCTGCTTTCCTTCAAAAAGACAGCAGATAAACTTTTGATCTCTGCCAATTCTATGGAACTAGGCAAGGCTGGAGACTCTCTGTGGAATGCTGCACTGCATCCCTGACCTTCAACACTTACTGCTGCCTTCAAGGTTTCAGGCTCAAGCTGAGGGGGAAGTTTTTTCCTCCTCTCCCAATACTTTCCTGCTGAGAAACTGACTTTCTGGTTCAAGAGATGGCTTTGCAACTAAAGACAGGGTTATTTTAGATAAAGACAACTCTTCACATGGCATCCCACAGCTGGACAGTGGTATTTTCACTCTAAATTTCACCCTAAAGATCCCGAGTTCAGCCAAGTTACAGACACGGGATAGCCTCAGCACAACTGAAGTTGCCATCAAAGTGATCCTAATCCACTGGTTTTGCCCTCCTCAGTCAGTTATCATGGATGTCTAACAGTTAACATTTCCAGGCTGGTGCATGAACCTTACTCCCATTGACCTGGCTGTACCCAGCCTCTCCTATTTTAAAGTCTCCAGTTCATTACAAAAGAATTTAAAAAAACTGAAAAGAAAAATAAATTTATTACAAAAAGCTAACATTGTGCCACACTATTTGGCATACTGCTGAGGCTATACCTTTTTATTTCTCAGAAGATTTCTAGCTTGAAAAAACAGACTGCTTTTCTTTTGGGGAGCATGAAATCAAGCAGAAAAAGCACTTGATTTTTTATTTTTGTTTAATTTAGAGTTGATAAGAACAAACAAAATGTATTAAATTGTGAGAACAGCTAATCCTTGTGTATGTCTGAACTTAGCCTCCAAGTCTGAGGTCCTCAGCCTGATATATTGCTACATCACAGATCTAGAACCAATTCCTGTTGGTAAGTAATGCTCTCCAGAACAGGGGAAGAGCTCTGACATCTGGATAAAGAGCTTTAAAAGCACAAATAAGAGCTTTCAAGTGCACTGTGGAAACACTGGGAAAAACCCAAACCCCTCATATAAAAAAACTACAGAAAAATGAGGGTCAACATTCATTTAAATTATGTTCCTTTGTAAACAAAAAGCTAAGATATCTTAAAGCAATGTACAAATCTAAGAGTGCAGATACAACAAAGATACATTTGGAGTTTGCATGTCCTGCTGTGGTTACTTTTAAATTAAGCTTAGAATATAATACACAAGTATTTCAACTGTAACTATGTTTTCTAATTCCTGAAAGCCAAAACTTCCACTACACAATCTCTAGGAAGAGTAAGTGCACTCCATGGATAGAAAAAGAAACAATCCAAAAGACCCAAAAATCAGCATTGAAGTGGGGAGTTCCCTCTACTGGTTCTCCCTTGAAACTTCGTGGCTTGTTGATTTCATGTTCACTTTCAAATTATCACTGCAGGAAAACCAGGAAGATAGATTTCTCAGTAAAAGAGCATGTTTTAAAAGAACTCTTGAAAATTACAAATTAGTCATTCTAAGCAAGCCAGCTCTATCCCACCACTACCATGCCTCCTCCTAAGGGCTGTTGCATGAAAACACATCTAGTTTAAGAGTGCTGAATAAACCCTAAAGCTCACTTGAGAGTGAAGATAAGTTACCATCTACTTGTTGCATGTCGAGCCACACACTTCCAAAAAAACAATGTTTTACTTAGCAAAGATTCCTCAGAATTTCTTTCAATGGGCACAGACATTAATCACATGTTAAGACAGTCTAGGATCCTACTGCTAAGATACACATAAAAAAATAAACCCAAAGAATACAAGCTTATAAATGGAGAGACTATTTGGTACCAAATCAAAAGGCCATACTCCAAGAAAGCTGTTTGATGTCTAAAGCTTTTCTATAGATACTACCTACGAAAAAACACAAAACTACTTCACAATGTGCTCCACTGAGGCAGAAATTACATCCTGAACCAACTAAACACTCAATCCTTAACCTGCAACAGCAAAATTATACTGATGTTTGGTCACTGAAGTTTTGACAGGTGTTAGAAATATATGTGAAGGAACAAATAAAGTCAAAATTATTAGCCTGTTACTGTTTTACTTGGGAAACATTCTATTTTTATAAATTACACAGAGTCCAAGGAGAGTCTTCTCAGTCCTAGGTCACAGAACTGATTCAGTTTACCCTGCCACTCTCAGGAACCAGCTCTGATGTTCAGAAAGTTGCTTCCTCCAGTTCAGTCTTTGGCTCTACTTTCCCAACATTGGTCCTGGTGATCCTTTTCCTTCAGCTCATAAACTCTTGCCCATCTCATTTCAGAATTCTGAGATCATTTGAAATAAGAACTACAGTACAATGAACATCAGATTTAAAATTTAAAGCCTTTTGATCGTTCAGGAACTTCTGCCCTGAAACTGCACACACATTCACGCCTCACATTTCACATCACCCTTGGAAACAGAAGGAAAACGTGCAATGAAGAGCATTTACCTTGTGGACGTGCTTGCCTTCTCCACTGTGGACATGAGCCTTGCAAACGCATCAGTCACTCTGCTGCTTGCGTTGGAAGTTTCCAGTTTTGAGGTTGTCAATTCATACAACTCAGGATCCACACCTTACAGTATAAAACAATAATCAGTGATGGTTGGAGGCAAGTAGAATCATAATTAGTCACAGACCAACTTGCTAGAGATTGTTTTCTGTAAACATCTGAATCATTTATAATTTCAAGATACATGAAAAGAACATGACAGAACACATCTGCATTTCTGAAGCATCATCCTCTCTCCCCATCCTTTTTCAGCAGCTTTTTTAGTTGTAGTACAAAACACACAACTTGGATCAAGTCTGGCATACCAGGTCTCAGTTTGTGAGTAAACAAAACCAGTCTGATTGACTTTTCAGAGTGAAACCTCTATAAAAAATATCAGCTGTGTCAAAAAGGATTGTTTCAACTACTTCAACTCAACTGCCTGTATTAAAAGAGCAGTGCATGTTAACAGGGACCAACTCTTCACCTAGAGATTACAAATGACACTGGCATGCAATAGAGTGCATGTAGTATGTGGCTTTTCTCTAGGGATTGTGTTGAAATTTTAAGTGAGGAAAAGCAGCTCTTATGAATCATAGAAGTGGAATGGCATTTAAAAATGCCATTGTTACATAGTAATATGCACAGGACTACCAAAACTTTTAGTCTGCACTCCCTTTTCACCTTTCACGTATTTCTAATGCATTAAAAATCTGAATGTTTAAGCCTTGAATTTGCAGCTTCAGGTATCTGAAGTCAGATGCTGAATTTGGACATCACATTTGTTGCACATAGATTTCAAATTTTAGCAGCAGAGGTCATTCTGAAAACACTGCAAACAATGGAAACCTGCATGCAAAAAATATATATGTATGAGTTAAACTCTATCTGTTTAATATCAAGCATCACATCTCAGTAGGAAGTAGCTCTAGGATTTTTAAATATTAAATACTATTTTAAAAAAATATCTAGGAATTAGAATTACCAAAACAAATCAAGAGGAAAGACTGTTACAACAAAGTTTGTTGCATTTTAGATTGCTGATACTTCCCTAGTTACAGTTTCAGATAGTCCATGCTTCACTTCATGTGTTTCATGAAATGTGCATATGTGTCATTCCCAAGGTGTTTTTCAAAGACAGCACAGAATTTTTGTTCATAAGCACTGTGTTCATTTACAAACACCTCTGTGCTAAACAGGTGTCACACTTGTGCCTGTTGGTGTGGGCAACATAAAATCATTTCATCCTACTGCAGAACAAACACTGCAAATACTGGGACCTGATGGTCCCCTGCAGCTCCCTGATACAAAAATAGCATTTGTTAATGTTTGCTGATGATTGTATCCAGCTTACTTCCCAGGACCAAGATGCTTTTAGAAGTATTCCTGAAACACCAAAAGATTACTAAAAATAAATGCCAGTGCCTACTGTCCTGCCTTTACCACCAGTAACTGCAGCACTGTGTGTGCTAACAGAACCATCCTCAAACCTGCTTTGCGTGAGCTCTCCACAAGCAGTGTCTTCACCATTTATCCTTTTGGCACAAGTTAATTCTTCTTTTATTGTGAGGAAACTAAGCTGACCAAAATGTAAAATAAAGACATTTTGGTTAAGTTACAGGATGTGGAAGATTTGTTTAGTATAATATGAGTTGATGAGAAATTAATCAGATGTCCTTTTTACATGAGTTTTTGGGGGTTTTTTACGTCTGGATTTTCACAGTGGATTTGATCCAGTTCCATGCAAAATATCAAAATACGTACTGTACTGAGACTGGTATACCAAGACTTCTAGTAATGTCAGATGTTTACAGAACTTAGAAATAGGAAAAAGCCCAAATATTCCATAAAATATCCACTTTCAATCAGGGAGAGGAAGCCTTGAAGAAATACACTTTGACTTGCAGAAGCCTGCGAAATCCCATTAAGGTACAAATTGGAAAGCTAATTGAAGGAAGGAGCCCTTTGACATGCAACTCTGCAACAAACATTAAATGCAACCTTGTAAGTTACATCATTTAGATATTCCCATTTACAGTCCTGTACTGGGATGTCACTGATCAATTTACTGTTCTTTAGGCACCTCTTACTCAGCTGCATTTATGTTAAACTCTTTACATGAAAAATGAAACAATACATTGTATCTGTGGGAAAATATTAGAAATTAGTAACTCCCTGTTCATAATGTGGAATGAAAATTTGTATATAAAAAGTTATTTTGAGTACTGATGACATCAGACTGAGAAGAATTCAGTGTCAATCTATAACAAGTAAAATTAAGTCTCCAAAGAAAGAATAAACTTCTGATAAAAGTATCTTCTTTAAGCAAAAAAAAATCTAGCAATTTGTATTTCAATTATTTTATGTATTTTTAAGAGTTGCATATTTTCCATTTTATTGAAATGGAAATTTCAATCACCACAGATGATGAGAGAATATATATATGGAAACCACTGTAAAACCTTAATGAGATATTGAAGGAAAGTTAGCCAACCAAACCCCACACAAAGCTCCTAAACACACACACAAACACACGAGCTGCAAGCCATTAAACAAATGACTTTCCCAGAAACAAGTCAGTAAGGAAAAAAAAACCAAAGCCAAACCAAAATAAAGGAAAAAAAAAAAAAAAAGAAGAAAAAAAGAAGCACTATAGGGCATACCACAGAAGGTGATACCTGTAACTTGATTAAACAACATAAAAAATAAAATGCAATAGAAGACTAACAGACTATTCCTCCAGTAACCCCTTCCAGTGTGCACACCTTCTGCACAAGCAATAATGCATGTACCCAACTACACAAGCAGTAATACTGGGCACTGGTGACTTGTGTCAGTGGACTTGCACACACTTAAAAGAATCTGCAGGATTCAAGCACCTTGACTTTGCTAGCTGTCACTTCCATGACAAATCTGCCCTCTTTCATCTGATAATGACATTTCTCAAGGGTGGAATAAAAAGTCATTTAGATTGCCATGCCATAAAATTGCTTTCAGTGATTAGATTTTAAAACTAAAAAAGCATGTTTCTAAAACCAAAAAATACCATAATAATTATAATCACTTATTTGAAATGTGGGAGGACCCCAAACATCTTATGAACGGATTTTAAAAATTAAAATCACTAAGAGGAAAAATATCTTTCCTATGAAAAAAATTTATTATCATGGCTTCAGGCATTGTATTGAAGGAGTACTTGCTTTATCAACTTAACCTAAGCACTGGAACAAATCCCCAAAGTGTTCCCTGAAATTCCTGCAGAAATTTATTCAAGGTGTAGGTTTTCACAAGCTCGTGCAAAATACTCAGAGCACATAAAAACCACATGATAAATTAATTCAATTACTTTCACGCATTATTCAATGAGAGAGTGGTATTTTCATCTCTTTTTTAAGGAAGTAAGTTGCAGATAATGTGCTTTGGCTTCAAAATTAACATTAATGAACTTCTAATATCCCACAAACATGCAACTATCCTTCTTTTCTATTATAAAGGCTGTTAAAACACCTTTTTCACTGTATTATTAGTAGCAATCCATGACCTCCTGGGCTGTGATATACCAAGACTGATAAATTTATATTCACACATGGCTTCTAAACATCGTCATAATCCTGTAATTTGGAGGCACTTAGAAAAGAGAGCAAGCCTCATATTTTAGGAATTGCCACATCTATACCATTTTTCGAATTTCCTTAAGTGCTTAGAAGAGTTAACTTCTGGAATTTCTCATTTGAAACAAGTGTTTTAACATCTTATTTGCAAGAGCATAAAAGCCATTCATTCCTATAGCAGGTGACAAATACAGAGCTGACAGTACCTTTTAAATACTTCGTACTCGATACAAAACATCAGAAAACAGAACACAGATTAAAGGAAAAACGCAGTAGAGAGACATTTTAGAGAAACTGCTATGTAAAACTTCTCCTTGTTTGTAGGAAAGTCAAGTGATGTGCTCATGCTTTTAGTAAGTCGTTATATTCTTACAGTTGTGGTTTTAACACTCTGCTGACCTGGGATTGTGGTGGTGCTGCTAGAGCTACTGTCATCCACGGGCCCAAAGAAATCAAGGTTCAGAAGAGTGGAACCTCCACTAGCTTGAAATTCAGTGACCGTGTTGGTAGGCAGCCATATAGAAGGTAAGCCAAGGGAGGGGTTTATGTGTAAAAAGGGGTAAGACACACACTTGAACATGCAAGTTATAATTAGTACTCAGTACGCAATTTAAAAATCGACATGAAAACAATGCTTACAGTATTAGTTTGTACCTTCTAAAATGTTAACAACTTAATTCAGTGCACATTTCCTCATGTACAATGCAGCAAGGAAATCAACACTAGTAACTTTAAAATAGAAATATTTATTTCAATCTAAAAATGAAAGAGAACCAGCACGACCCAGAGAGAGAGAAGTGACCAGTTAAAGGGAAACAATATATAGGTCAATTGATAGTTGAAATATAATAGGCTTTTTCTCCCCTCACTGAAATTGAAAGCCATTCTTTCATCAGGAAAACTTAGCAGATCCTCAAATAGCAAAGAAAAAAAAAAAGAAAAAAAGAAAAAAAAATTAAAAATTTTATTTAGCAGCTTTAAGCTATTAATAATCGTTATCTTAAAGCAGTGTGACCACTGGGTAACAAATGCCACTCTTATGTCCAGTTCCTCACTGACAAATTATACTGTTCCCCTTTAGTACTAAAACAGAAATCAAACCAAGATACATTTTAAAGTTGTTTGTTAAAAAGAAAGCATGATGATTGACTGAAGTAGTAAGACACCAGACAACAGCAAAAGGGTCCATCCAGGCTTTCCTTCAGCACCATGATACAGCTATCCAAACTCTTACACCCCACACGTTCTGCAACAACACAGTGTGGCAACACCAGTGCAGAAAGAGATACACTTTATCTGAGCCTGCCTTTGAACCTGTGTGTTATCAATCAGTTGTTGTCAGCAGGCTCCTGGTCAAGGAGCTTCTTGATAGGTTTCTAGTCTGTCAATCAAACAAGTTTCCAGAACTTGTTTTATTTCTTTTGCATGCACTTACATTTCTGACACTGGAGGCAGTGGCACAACTCACTTGGCTATTAAAATAGACATCGGTGAAAGGTGTCTTTTAGGTGATAACTATATACATTTACAGATACAAATAAGTTTGTAGCTACCTCTTTAATATATTGGCTATAATTAGCTCTTTAGTATAAGCAAAAGGGATAATGAATGAAGTTACATTTTTGAAATATAAAATTATCTTTAAATCTGAAAACTTTCAGCTCAGGAAGTGTATATTTTGCAAACAGTTTGAGGTTAAAATATTGTGCTTTGAAGTAGCCACTATACAGAAGTTTGTCGTTCAGAGGATGTCTAAAGAGATAGCTGACTGGTGAAAAATACTTTTAAGAAGTAAAA